>NC_046161.1:102272017-102374517 GCF_011064425.1 Rattus rattus
CAGAACTCTATCAAAAACACCAAAAACTTTGTTTGTTTGTTTGTTTGTTTTTTCATGTCCTGACTCTGTTTCCTGCCACTGGATCCCCTTTTCCTGGTGGGACTGCCTGTTTGGGCCTCAGTGGGAAAGGATGCACTTAATCTTGCTGGGACTGGATGTACCAAGGGAAGGTTCTCTCTCTGAAAAGAAGGGGGGGTGATGGATTTGTAAGGTGGGACTGGGATGAGAGGAGGAGGTAGGGCTGGGATTAGGGATGCAGAGTGAATAGATACATTAATGGAAAGACAAACCAGACAAAAGACCACCCCCAACAGAAAAAACTAACAAACAAACAAACAAAACCCCAAACCAACCAAACGGAAAACCAACTACAAAAGTGTGTAGTGTCCCTCGGGGTGTTGATCCCATAAACGGGTCTCCTCTCTCTGTGGTGACTACACGAATGCTTGTCCACTTCACGACATCCTACTTTTTTGACATTCTATTTAGAGCACAGTTATACTTTTCAGAAAGGTTATAGCTGGGTGGGTGGTACACACCTTCAATCCAGCACTCAGGAGCAGAGGCAGGAGGGTCTCCGTGAGTTCTAGGCCAGCTAGGGGTAATAGTGTGAGAACTTGTCTCAAAAAAAAAAAGAAGTCATTACTGTGGAGTAGTATGCTGTGTTATGTTGGCAGTGGCCTCTTCGTCTTGTGTTTTAAATCTCTTGTTTATAATATACATGACACATATGCACGTATATTATGCATGCATTATCATAGATACCATTATGTATCTATTTTTTATATATTAAATTTAGTTTTGTAGTAAATTCCACTGTCTAGGCTTGTATAAGTATTCACTAAGATGCTTAAACGCAATGGAAATTGCCAGAGAGCATATTTTTCAGACTCTATCCCCAGCGTTAGGCAACTCATGGCTACATTTCCAAACATGGTCGTATTCTGAAAATGCTGAGGTAAGCACTTCCAAAATTCTTTTCACGGAGGGACATAATCAACCTGATAGGGGACAGGAAGGACAGCCAGGGACACTGTTACATTGTTACAAAGATGCATTTGTAGCCCGCCTAGTAGAAGGAGTCAGAAAGACACCCTTAATGGTTTGTTTGTTCAGGGTTAACAACCCCAGTCCCTCAGTCCAGATGTCTCTGGAGGAGGACAAGGTTGTTGCCAGCAGAAATGAACTTGATTCAGAGTTTCTAGGCTTTCCTGAAGCCAAACATCCACGGAACAAAGGGTGATTATGAAGACGTAATCCAGACAGTGCATGTCGCAGAGGGCACAGGGCAAGAGTGAAGTCCAGAATGGCTGGGACTGCCTCTGTGTGTCCCCAGCCTATGCAATCTGCTCCTGGAGATGATGACGTAAGACAGAGCTCTAGGGTGTTAGTCTGCTGTCTTTCAGATTGCTGTTGTCTGAATCAAGTTCCTGGGCTGAGAGGTGGGCTCAGTGGTTAAAGATGCTTAATGCTGTCACACAGGTACCAGTTTCATTCTAGCACAAGCCTTGGATGTGGTACACACCCATGTGAAATACTGGCTTCAGAGGACCCAAGACCTTGCTTGCAGAACACTGACGTGCACACGCATGAGTGTGACCTCCCCCACACACATTTAAAATGTAAGAAATCTTTCAAATATTACTTTGTTTTTCAAGACAGGGTTTCCTGTGTAGCCCTGGCTGTCCTGGAACTCACTCTTGTAGGCCAGACTGGCCTTGAACTCAGAGAGCTGCCTGCCTCTGCTTCCCAAGTGCTGGAAGTGAAGGCCTGCAGCACCCACTGCCCAGCTATAGATCTTTGAATTAAAAAATGAAAAAGACTGAGAGATGGTTCAATGCTAAAGATTTTGCAGAGATCAGGGTGTGGTTCTCAGCACACACAGGGTAGTTTACTAACATCTGTAACCAGAGCCCTAGGGATCACACCCTCTTCTGGCCTACAAAGGCAACAGGCATGCACGTGTTATACTTACATACATGTACATAAAACACTCATGCACACAGAATAAAAAACAAGCAAATCAGGTTGGGGATTTAGCTCAGTGGTAGAGCGCTGCCTGTGGCAAGCTTAGGCCCTGTTGGTCCCAGCTCCAAAAAAAAAAAAAAAGAAAAGAAAAAAAAAAAACCAAATAAATCTTTAAAAGCTATGTTTAAAACTGAAGGAAAAACCCCAGTTGAGTCTTGCCTCTGTTTATTGGTTTCCGTGACAGTAACGTGACTAAATTCTGGTTTCATAGGTTTTGTTTGTTAGAGTTGAGGTCTTGCTCCATAACACTGCTTAACTTAGAACTTACTGTATAGACCAGGCTGCCCTTGAACTCACAGAGATCCACCTTCCGCTGCCTCCAGAGTGCTGGGTTAAAGGTCACCAGCTACGTCATGTCCTTTATGACTTCCTGACTGCCTCCAGTAAGTTAATGACTTGGCTTGAGACTCTAAAACTCAGCTGGGTTCCATGGTGGACAACCACGCAGCCACCAGGTGTGATTGCGCTGAGGCTTTTGTTCTCTGACCAGCTCTTTCCACCCGCTTCCCAGAACACATCACCTGGATCTCTGCATTTTATGGCTCCTTTCCTGGACTAAGGCTTGTCTGGCCTTTGGTTTACTAGCACTGTTACTTCCTGCTTCCCAGGGTCTGGCATGTTTTGGCCTCTGACTTAAAGGAAAGCGCCTGCTCCTTTTCCATCTGGTTTATTTCAGAGCTCCATCTTAGAATCCTACACAGTCCCTTTCCTGGCGGCAGCCTCATTGAAGAAGCATGATCTGTCAAACGGCCTGATCATGCTTGTGACCTATGAAGAAGAAGAAGCAGTTGTTGGTGTGCACTCTGTCTCTCTGTCTCTGTCTGTCTCTCTGTCTGTCTGTCTCTCTTTCTCTCTCTCTTTCTCTTTCTGTCTGTCTCCTCTTTCTTCCTCTTTCTCTGTCTTCCTCTCTGCCTCTGTCTCTCTCTCCCTCTCTCTAGTTCTTAGAAGAGCAAATGGCTTTCATGTCCTGACTACAAAAACAGGGTTAACATAAAGATTTCTGGCACTCTGAGTATCTCCCTCCCTTTGCTTTCTTAGCACAAAGCTACTTTGTCATCCAAGGTCACTGAACAGCTTTGTTGTCTTGGCCACCTCTTGCTGGACCGTAAAATGTACAACTCTCTGACTTTTGTGAGAAAAGGAAAAAAAAAAATATGAAAAAAAAAAAAAAAGATCAAACCAACCCCATATTGCCGAGCATGGCACATGTCTTTAATCCCAGCAATCTAGAGGCTGATTTCTGTGAGTTCAAGGTCGTCTGATCTACAGGGTGAGTTCTAGGACAGCCAGAACTACACAGAAAAACTCTGTCTGGAAAAAACCAACCCAACCACAACCAACCAACAAACCAACCACCCAACCAACCAACAAACCACCCAACCACCCAACCACCCTACCCAACCACCCAACCAACCAACCAAAAAAACCCTATATAGGTGTGCACACCAACATAAGTCATTTGTGTGTGTGTGTGTGTGTGTGCGTATAAAGGCAGCATCGCACTGCATAGTTCTGTGTAGTAATGCTAACTGTACTGGGTCTTTTATTTGGGCTTATGCCTTTAATATTACAGAAGGCTTTTTAAATGTCTGATACTGAAAAAATACTTACCAAGCCGGCACCTTCCAGACCAGAGAAGCTAACCTTGCCCAGGCCTGTGTTCATGTGCTCCAAATTGTACTACATTTATTTTCTTTAAGCAAAAACAACCAGCCATGCCCCAACACTGTCCACACCAGGCAATGTCTCCTAGTGCAAACAAGAGGCATTCAGGCTGACCTCCTAAGGGGGGAAATCCATGTACTTCTGAGGAGGAAGTACATTTCCCATTGCTTTTCCGTAAGTGTTTGCTCCTGTGGTTTTGCTTTGTACTCCCTGTAGAGTTGATGGGTACTGTTTGCTGATATTTTGCAGAGGAGCAACTTTTCACAGCAATGTTACTATTTATTGACGATTATTGGATATGACACATGCATTCACACACACACACGCACACGCACACGCACGCACGCACACACACACACACACACACACACACACACACACACACACACACACACACAGAGGCTTGGAGGAAGAGTGAAGACCCACTGGATATGATTGTGCCTGCCTGTAACCCTGGCACTTGGGAAGCTAATAATTACTGTTGACAGTGCAGAATGAAAGGTCAGGAGGTGAGTATATTCTGAATCGTAAAGACACATTTGTGCCCCCACATTTTAGAGCATTATGGGCAGGTTACTCTTATTAGCTTAGCCCTAGGTCAGCACACATTCTCACTGTTTATGGCTCCTTTGTTCTGAGCTAACCTCCTCTGAGGTGAGAGATGTTCCAGGAGGAGTAGGAGGGGAGATACCAGGAGGAACTAATTCATTCAATGTTGCAGGATGGAGCCGGATCCTGGATCCCAGGATAAGGAAAGAATGGCCGAGATGATGAGAAAAACAGAGATATCCACAGCTCAAAAAACATGGCTGACCATTGACCACAGGGGCAACCTGAAGACCAGAATGCCTGCCTGCTTTGTGTGGACCCCTGCTCTCCCGCTTAATTTGCTGGTCTGAGGCAATGTATCACCAGGGGTGCAAAGCCACTCTCTTCTGCCTTGCTCAACTCTCTGGATAAGTACAGTTTGAAGGTTCAATTCTTGGACTAGAGAGATTGTGAAGCACTTGTTGCACAGACAGGAGGAGGGAGTTCGGCTCCCTAGCACCCACACAAAAGCTGGCATGGTGGAGGGGCTATAATCCCAGGACCGAAGACAGAAAGAGGAGGGTTCTTGGACCTTCTTGGCTAGCTAGTCTTTCCCCCTCCCCTCCCCTCCCCCCCTCCCTTCCCCTCCCCCCCCCTCCCCCGCTCTCTCTGTTCTCACGCATGCCCGCCGCATCCCCACCCCACCCCCCCCCAGGTTTAATTCCCCTCGCTTTTATTACTTCTGTAAGACTGGCAGTGAACCGAATCTGGTTTCAAACCTACAGCAGTTCTGTCAGGCCACAGGGCAGGAAGGACTCAGGGTCCCAGAAATACCTGCAGCCTGAAACAAAAGAGGTTTCCCCAGAGTAGCCTGGTCCACGATGACTTTTGCTAACCACTGGGAGTCCTCAGCCACCTCCACCACCTCCTCCTCCTTTCCCAACCACCAGCCACAACTCCGTGGGCCTCCTTCTCTACCCGGCGGCTTCAACTTTAGCTAACTCTGACTGCGATGGTTCTGTAGCTGCCCTCCCTCTTTATTTTCATCATCTGTTCCTCCCAATCATCTTCCATGGGTCTTTATTCTCATGCCGGGTTCAGACCCCTGGGAGGTGGCTTGGTTTAGCACATCACCCCAGTGCTTGCTGGGACTGTTTCCATCGTAGAGCGACACAGAGAGAACTGGCTAGTCGGTCCCATGGCTGCCGTGAGCTAAGTGTCTGCCCATCCCAGAATATGTAGCTATGTGTAGTGTTGGGTTCTCACAACACAAATCAAGTTGGTTATCTTGAAGACACACCTCCGTGTTTATTGGTAGGAAGCTAAGGAAGGATAATCTACTGTTTCTTCTAAGGCAAGCTTACCACTGACATTTGAACTGACTAATTGCTGACTGTGGATGGCTGACCTGAGCCTTGTAGGATGCCTAACAGCGTTCTGGCCTCTACCAGCAGGTACCAGTAACAACCATCCACTCTCCTGCAAAACAGAGGTAATAAACAGTGTCTCCAGACTTTGCTGAATGTCCAATGTCATAAGGATATGGGAGGCCCCGAGTTTATCCCATTTTATCCCATCCTATGCGTGCAGTAAGTAGCAGAAGGAGTTTAAGGGTACCAATACGTCCCTGTGAGGGATGGCTCAGAGGCTTGCTGTGTTTTGGATGTGATGTATAGAATCTATCACGGAGAGATGGTAGATTCTATCATTGAGAGGTGATTGGATGTGCGTCATTTGACCCCCGTCAGTGAATTAATTTATCGATGGATGCATCATTTGATGGTATTATCGGGAAGAGGGGCTGGTGGAATCGAGTAGGCCACTGGAACATGCTCTAGAAGATATATCCTGTCTCTGGTGCCTTCCTGTCTCACTCTGCTCCCTGGCTTCCACGAGGGGGAACAACTTGTTCTCCCTCTCTTTGGCTCTGATGCTCTCTCTGCCTCACGGTTGCCTGGAAACAGTGGAGGCAGCTGAATGCAGACTGAGATGTCTGCCGCTGTGAGTGAGAGCGAACGAACGAACCTTTGCCCTGCAAATTGTTCCTCTCAGGTGACAAAAAAAATGTCAGGCTAAAGCAGACACAGGGGGGAAGATCCTGCTGTAGGCAGCAGGTTGGGTAAGAGAATTCATGCTTCAGTTTGGTATAGGTAACTTCAATCATTCAAAATGAGGAATTCGGGACAGTAATAGTCTCTCTGTGTCACGTGTGGCTGTTACCTGCAATGGCTGACTCATTTGTTTATCCTATGTGAACATGCTTGAGAATGTGGAAATCTCTGCGCCGGTATGATATGTTTATGAAAAAGCCATTCCTGATACCTTGAGAATCAGCTGTCAAAGGAGAGAGGCCTGAAAAAACTAAAGTCTGAGGCAAATGGGGTTTCAATGAGAGTGGGGTAGCAAGACAGGAAGGTTTCAGCAGGCTGAAGGGGAGGGAGGGTTAACTCAATGGTAGCCTGTGGTTAACATGAATGTACTGGGCTCTCTCAAAAACTGTTAACACAGGGGCTGGAGAGATGACTTTGTAGAGGACCTGGGTTCAATTCTCAACATGCACATGGTTTTCTTACAAGCACCATTAAATCCCAGTTCCACGGGATCCAATGACCCCTTCTGTCCTCCACAGCCATCAGACATGTCTGTCGTGTACAGACATATATCAAGGCAAAAACATTTATGTACATATAATAAAAATAAGTAAATCTTGTCTTTTGAGACAAGGTTTTTCTGTGTAGTCCTGAGTATCCTGGAACTCACTAGGTAGACCAGGCTGGCCTGAAACTCAGAGATCTATCTGTCTCTGCTTCCTGCGTGCTGGGACTAAATAAAGGGGAGCACCACCATTGCCCAGCAATAAATCTTCTTTAAAAAGAAGAAGAAAAAAGATATTTTTAAAAACAGCTCTATTTCCATGTCAAACACTAGTGGAGAAGGGTCCAGGCATCAGTGCAGCACTGCGCGCTTGACTGCTTATCTTAAATGACTTTCTTGTCTTACGGAGTTTGGGATGTGTTACAGCACACCTGGAAGGCAAGATGGCCGTAGTCATGTTAAGCTGGATCCCTTCAGTATGTGTGAAGGCCCACATAGCTACATGCCTTAGGGTTGGGATACATGCTCTCCCTTTCTCCTCCCATGCCATCAGGATAGATGAGAGCCAGCACTGGCATAGTTGGCATCGTCAGGGTGTTGACACAAGATAAGAAGACAGGCTCTGCTGCAATGAAAAACAAGATTTAGTGCTCGCTTCAGCAGTACTTAATACGGAAATTTATGTGGAAACCAGAATTTATATTAGTGCTTTTTTTTCCTGCTGTACTCACCCACCCATCTCTAAGCACACGAAACATACAAGGCCCACAGTGATCTTCTGTGAAACTGTTCTTCAGTCTGAGAATCCAGAACAGCCCGAGTCCAGAGTGTCAGAGAACAGCCAAACCTGTTGTTCTGAGCTCACTTTCACATCCTGAGCTCAGCTCTCTGACCAGTGGCACACGGTGAACTACTTAACCTTCCGTTTCTCCACGTTGCTTTTCTATAAAGTGAGGCTAACTTATACCCTTGGTTGTGGGCGATTTTGAAAACAACTTGGATCATCATAGGCGTTTAAAGTATCGTAAATGTTACAGGAGAGCGGAATGCAAATTAAACCGCTTCCTCGGTGCAGGCCATCATGCAAGCTCTTCCCTTAAAATGCAGTTGGCTGATTTTATGTGTGTACGGTCATGCATTGCCTGACAGCAGGGCATGTTCTAAGACATACACTCTTAGGCAGTTTTGTCATTGTGCTAACGTCATGGAATGGACGTATACCAACCTAGGTGGTGTAGGTCTGTTGCTTCATATGGTCTCTTGAGCTAATCAAGAAATGTGCTTATTATGGGATGTCTGAGTTCTGCCACTACCATATAGCATGCTCTTCAATAGTAAACCTTTTTGTTTTTAGAGAAAGGAGTAGGCCCTAAAATATGATAAAATATGTAAATATAACATATCCCAATATTTATTTATTTTTTTTTTTTTTTTTTTTTCGGGGTTGGGGACTGAACCCAGGACCTTGTGCTTCCTAGGTAAGCGCTCTACCACTGAGCCAAATCCCCAACCCTCCAATAATATTTATTAAACATCATATATAAAGCACATACAATTTTTATATATAAAGCCATATCTAATATATAGAGAGCCATATCTAACATATATAAAGCCATATATAATATATATAAAGCCATATCTAATATATATAAAATTTTATGTATATGTAATATATATATATATGAAGTTATATATATATAATACATAACAAAATTGCTGTTCTTTGGCATGACTCACAGTATGTAATTATTGTTTACATAATTATTACAAACATGTGAACAATGACTAACACTACCACAGATATGCTGTCACTAGGTGATTAGAACTTTGTGGCACCATTATGAATGTATGAACTCATTACTGCAGATGCCATTGGCTGAAATAAACACCGTTACATGGTGTCTGACAAGACATGCTCTACGATCTCAATCATGTACTTAAGTGTCTTTCTTTGTACACGTGGCAAGCTATCTGGGCATGTGGGCTTGGGTCTGTCATCGTCACTTGGTGTAGTGGCCTTTGTGGTATAGCTCAATTATTACATGTTTTCATTGTTTCTGACAATGTTATTTTTTGACCTGCATATAATCCTAAAATCATCTGCCTATCTTCAGTCCACCAAGGTTATTAAATAAGTCATTGAATGCTTTTAAGTGAGAGGGGAATTTCTATTTTTTAACAATTCGTAAGTGAAAAACAGAAGGATGTGTGGGCAAGATGTGGTCCCAAGACATTATGTAGGTAAGGCCCTAGCTGACTCATTTTAGTGCTATTCATGTTATTTTCTGTGTTTCTGAGTGGGAGTACATGGGTGTGGGTTACATGTGTGTATGTATGTGTTTGGGTGTTCATACATGTGCCAGTGGAGACCAGAGGTTGACACTGGGCATCTTCCTCTCGACCTTATTTTTTGAGATAGGGTTTCTCACCAAACCCAGAGCATGCCAATTTGGGTAGGCTGGGTGGCCAGTGAGTTCCAGTGACTTATCTCTGCCCCCTTAGCACTGGGATTTATCACTGTGTCTCGTCATGCCCAACTGGGGATTTAAACTCAAGACATCATGCTTGGCAAGCTGGAGAGATGGCTCAGTGGTTAAGAGCACTGGCTGCTCTTCCAGAGGTCCTGAGTTCAAATCCCAGCAACCACATGGTGGCTCACAACCATCTGTAATGAGATCTGATGCCCTCTTCTGCTGTCTCTGAAGACAGCTACAGTGTACTTATATATAATAAATAAATAAATCTTAAAAAAAAAAAGACATCATGCTTGCACGGCCAGTACCTTACATTTGGAAAGGAAGAGCTCTGGAATAACAGGGTCTCTTCTGTGGTCTAGAGGATTTTCTCATGACAGGATTCAGATGCTCTGTCCTGCCTCTGCACAGTGTGAGCAGAGCCCACTACCCAACAGGGCCCTCTGCTCTGAGGGTTAGAGAACCTGACCCTCAAGTTCTATGTCTGTCCTCCCCAATACTGTCTCTGGTCTTCCACAAAACTCTTGCGATTTGATAGCTACAGTCACCACCATCATCCTGTCAGGCTTCTCAGCCATGTGAGTAACACGGGCAGCTGTCCCCATGAGTCAACCCTTGTTTTTGTCTCTGCAATCTAAGGCCCAAAGAGAGATGCTTGATGTCACAGTGCAGAAGCTAAGCTGGGCTCAGGCGTAGGTGTGTGGTGGGCAGGAGTGACGTGACGGAGCACACTCCAGCGAAGACTGATCTTTCAACCACTGAGAAAGAAACGGGGCCCAATAATGGAATGGAATGAACGTAGATATCGACACCATTCCCTCTTCATGCCCCATTAGAATTATATATAAAGGTATTTTTTTATTGTGTGTGTATTGCGGTGTGTGTGTGTCTGTGCGCCGTGTGCGTGCGTGCATTTTTATGCGTGTGTGGGGTTGCACAAGCATGAGTATGCCCATAGGTGTGAAGACCAGAGGTCAGTCTTGGGTATGGCCTCCTCAAAAGCCTCTCATCTTGTTTTACGTATCATACTTTTTTTTTTTTTTTTTTTGGTTTTTTTTTTTGGAGCTGGGGACCGAGCCCAGGACCTTGCGCTTCCTAGGTAAGCGCTCTACCACTGAGCTAAATCCCCAGCCCCCGTATCATACATTTTTACAGGGACCTTGGGGGCTCATGATGGTGCTAGGCTGGGTGGCCAGTGAGCCTTAGGCATACACCTGTCTGGAATTATAAATGTATATCATCATACTGGGCTTTTTCTATGGGGGTTAGGGCTTGAACTGAGGTCCTCAGGCATGGCACTTTATCAACTGAGGTATCTTCCTAGCCCCTTTGCTTCTCTCCCCCTTTTGAGACAGGTCCTCCGAGAGCCCAGGCTGACCTCAAACTCATTTAAATTCCTTAGCTTCCTGCCCCTGACTCTTTTTTTCTTTCTTTCTTTTTTCTTTTTTTCGGAGCTGGGGACCGAACCCAGGGCCTTGCGCTCGCTAGGCAAGTGCTCTACCACTGAGCTAAATCCCCAACCCCCTGTCCCTGACTCTTAAGTGCTAGGACTATAGGTGGACATCTCCACTCCTAGTTAGAATTTTTTCACGCTCGTGGGGTAAGCATGTGTGTTATGTGTGTGCATGCGCATGAGTGTGTGTATGCGTGTGCATGAGTGTGTGCATGTATATGTAGAGGACAGAGGTTGGTATATGGTGTCTCCTCAGTTGCTCTGCACCTTGCATATTGAGGCAGTCTCTATTGAGTCTGGATCTTATCAATGGCTAGTCTAAGCACTACACTGCTCTATCTACACTGGCACTAGGATTGCAGCCAGGCCACCACTTTTGCTCTGCATTGGTGAGTGCTGGGGATCTGCACTCGTTTACCCTTGCACAGTGAGTGTTTTGCCTCCCTGCCCTCTCTTACTTTTTCAGCCCCCAGTAAAGGAATTATTCCTAAGGATTCCAGAGAAGGGGACTGAGATGCCAATAGCAGCAAAAGTCTGTGTTTTAGAAAGCGGTTAGAGGAAAGAGAATGACAGTTGGCAAGCTGACAACAGAGGTTTGGGGGCTAAGGCTAGCTCATTTTACAGACAGCATGGAGGTTTGGGGGCTAGGGCTAGCTCATTTTACACAACGGAATCATATAGGGCTAAAGAATCATGGGCACCAGATACCTGTGATTGCCGATTATCTTTAGATCCATCATTCTTAAAACAACAATAACAAAAACAACAACACCTCTCTGTGTGTAAACACGTGTGTGGTGAGCATGCATGTGGAGGGCAGAGGTCAGTCTCGGGTGTTGGGTTGATGTTCTTCAGATCTCACCCCAACCCCTTTTAACCCCTCGTGGTCTCTCACTGGTCTGCAACTTACAGCATAGGCTAGGTTGGCAGATCAGTGAGCCTCAGGTATCTGCCTGTCTCTGTCCCCAGCATTGGGGTTACCACAACTGGGCTTTTAAAACATGGGTTCTGGGCACTGAATCTAGACCGTCTGAGTACACAGCAAGCATTCTATAGACAGAAAGGTTTCTGCAGGCATGAGATATTTTCATTATGGAAAACTTAAGAAAAGTAACCAGAAGTAAAAAGTGATGTTTTCTGACCCTCAGCAGATGTCTGGAGCTGCAGGTATTCTGAGAACCACCCACGCACAGATTTAGTGGGTTTCCATCTTAACTCCCGCACTTGTTTATCATACACAGTGGCTGTAATGCTGCTGGCTTGAGATGTGATTACAGCAATCGCTTGAATTTTCTTTTCCTTCTTCACAACGGCAACCACAGAAAATCGTTCTGTCAATGTTAACAACTCTGACATTTCTTTCTCCTGTCTTAGGTGAAGGCTTTATTTAGCTTTTCATTTAAAGGGAACATTTTATGGCTTTGCTTCGACAGCCCTCCCTTTGTGCTTTGGGGTATGATTAGGGGTAATGAGGGCTACTTGAGCACCAGCTCCAAGAGCCTTGAGAGGTCTGATAACCAGGAAGGACGGGTAGTGAGTACAGTGTGGACAAAGAGATGATTCATGCGCGGGCTGGATGGGAACAGGATGGTCCAAGATCTCATCATGCTGAACGGTACCCAATTTAAAACTTACAAAGTTTATCTCTGGAATTTTCCATTTAACATTTTTATGGTCGGTCGTGGGTGACTGAATCAGTGGCAGGCTAAACCATGGCTAAGGAGAAGGCGCCTACTAGCCCATGACACCCACTGTGCTGTCATTCCCCAGTTCCGACCCTTACCTGCATCACCTGACATTGTTTCATTATAAAATGACATTATTCTGACCCAGTCTTGTCATTTTAAACGTTTGTTCATCGTCTGGCTTGTCGGTAGCTGCCTCACTTGCCGAGCCACCTTGAAGGCCCTCACAAGTATTTTAAATAAAACACTTGACACAATGTAACTACCATTCCATTGCTTTTAAAGAAAAGGGCATATTTATGGCAGAGACATTTCTTTAAAATATCATGGGAGGGGCAGGAGAGGTAGTTCAGTGGTTAGGAGTGGTCAGGAGGCTCACAATCAACTGTAACCAGTTCTAGGAGGATCTGATGTCTCCGGTCTCCGTGGGCACCTGAACATATACACAGGCGCAATTAAAAATAATGAAAAATAAATCTTTAAAAATGTTAATTAAGGGGTTGGGGATTTAGCTCAGTGGTAGAGCGCTTGCCTAGGAAGCACAAGGCCCTGGGTTCGATCCCCAGCTCCGAAAAAAAAGAACAACAAAAAAAATGTTAATTAAGGGGTTGGGGATTTAGCTCAGTGGTAGAGCGCTTGCCTAGGAAGCACAAGGCCCTGGGTTCGATCCCCAGCTCCGAAAAAAAGAACAACAAAAAAAAAATGTTAATTAAAAAAAATCACCACAGTGGGTTATCATATATAACCCAGCTAACAATAATTCCTTAATATGTAGAAAGAAAATCACTGTGTTCAGCTACTTTGACTATGTTAGGATTTACACTTACAATCCTTTTGTTAGAATCATGTCTCCAGGTTATTAATACATACATACATACAAACATACATAATAATACATGCATAATTTTGCTATGTATGCCATTTAACACTTATACTGTGTTTGAGTCACCCCTACATCCTCTCCCTCTCCTTTCTCTCCACATCTGTCTCCCTCCCTCTTTGTGGGAATCAGGTCTCTCCTTCCATTGTGTGTTTACCAGGGGTTGAACCCTATTGCACCTCTGTTAGCTAGCTTACAATCCGCCTGGCTATAACTCCAGCTCCAGGGTTCTGATGTTTCTGGCTTCTTTGAGCATCTACACTCAAGTGCACATGCCCACCTCCTATTGAAAAAAAAATACATTAACAAATGACACCATTTAAAAGTGGCATGCTATACGGTTTCCACCTAAACGTTTTGCCACTTAATATTTCTTGGTTGCCAGCCTAGAGGGTTGCATGGAGATGTCCTCCACTCCTGAGTATAGCTTCACAGCTCCCCAAAGTACAAATATATCACGGTTTATCCGCTGTGTTCTCTGTTGATGGACATATGCCCCCTCGTCGTCCTCATGGGCAACAGACATGGGTAGAGAGGCCACAGGAGGAATAATGAAACAAAGCACACAAATATGGAGAGGACCCCGAGAACAGAGTATGCAGAAGAAAGAACGGCCTTCAGTTTTCAGAGGGAGGCAAGGAAAGCTATGGAATCATGGAAGGAAAATGGACTGACAGGACAGTAATGCTCTCTGCAGAAAGAGTTCTTGGAAAAGTAGAAGTCTGATATAAGATGAATCGGAAAATAAAGTTAGGACACTGCTTATAACCTAGAGAAGGGACTAGAAGATCTGTGAGTTCAAGGCCAGCCTGGTATGTATGTATGTATATGTATGTATATGTATATGTACATACGTATACATATGCTAGCCTAGGCTACATAGTGAGATCCTGTCTTGCACAGATAGACAGACAAGCAAACAGACAAGAGCAGAAAAAACCAAAAATGTCAACCAGGACAATGGTGATTTGGAAGTTAAGGAACTATGTCAGAGGGACAATTCTGGAAGTCCAATATCTCAATGATAGGGCTACCCAAGAAGAGAGAAATACTGAAAACGGAGAAGAAATAAGCAACAAGTTAATTGGGGAGCTTGACCACTAAGAATTAAATAATATACCTGGTAGCTAGTAGAACAGACAATTGGGCCCACATCTCTGCCAAACATTGTGTAACTTCAAAACATGGAAGAGAAAAAGAAATTTCTTTAGGTTTCCAAATTAAAGAAAATCAAATAATAGAAGAGGTCTATGATAGAATGTTTCTAGCAGTTTCAATAATTCTCGAAGCTAGAAGTCAGTGGTGTAAATGATGCCTTATCCTGAATTTTATACCCAGATAAACTAGAACACTTAACATAAAGGTTTTTTGGTAAGCAGTCTCAAACTATTTACCAGATAGGGGTAGTGTATAAAACTGGGAAGAAATATCCCAAGCAGCAACCAAACACATTTATAGACATGAACACAGCAATTAAATAAGCTGACACAAAGACACAAAGGCGATTGCTTCAGTGGTGTGAGATAGGAGGGCAGCAGGGGATTGCGTTTTTCTTTTTTAACAGCACCAATACCTCACTTTGATAAAAGTTGAAGTAATTTTGAAAAGCAAGATCCATTTATGCGACGATTTTGAAGAGTATAACATATATTAGAGGGGAATGCTATGGAAATGGACGGAAAAGCACAGATGCATATTTTATTCTTGTACTGTCCTCACAATCTCTTGCCTTATCTGACGTAGGAAACCCACTAGGCCTTTTGGAACTGGAAACGATGAGGTTGAACGTGGAGTGTTGTTGTTGTTGGTGTTGGTGGACCAAACACATTAGAGTTGGAAAGGATTTAAAAAGTCTCTTTAAAATGAAAGGTCTAGCAATATCTGGGGACAGCAAGCTTCTCAAATTTTACTCCGTGATATAATCCCTTGGGAGGCTTTAAAAACTGCACTCGTGAGATATATCCCATAACAAATCAGAAGAAAAGGCAGGAACCAGCGTTTTAAAAATACTACCGGGATGGGGTATCACTGGAGTTCAGCGTTTGTGTGAGCAATGTTCCTGGAGACCCTAGGCTAACACTGAGGAGTCTAATAATGCAATGGGGTGTCACTGAAGGACTTTGAGGTAGAATGGCGTCTCACGTTTTGGGAGGTGGGAGCTGAAATGGGAGAAGGTCAGAAGGAGGCTGCTGGTCAGGGCTGACTGGTTCCCACTCCCATGGACGATCTAGGAAGGACCGCGGTGTTCCTGGGCCTCGGCCCCTCCGCCTCCCCCAGCTCCTGTCTTCCGCTCCTCGACGCGCCCTGGGCGCTGGCCCAGGAGGCCCATGAGCCACCAGGAGGCAGCGTGCCAGCGGCCGCGCCCTCTGATTGGGTCGGGGCCCGTGGAGGGTGGGAACCTGACTCCTGTCCCCTCAGTCGCTAGGACCACCCGGCGGGGGGCGAGTGTGCGTCCTGGTTTCCGAAAGCCTCGGAGCGACCTCGCCGCACCCTCACGACTTCGCGGCCCTTCTGCCAGGCGCCTGGACGGCTCCTGCCCGCGTGACAGGAACTCGGCATGACGGAGGCGACGAGCGTCGCGCAGCTCGGAGCTTCGCTGCCCCGTCCGCTCCCGACCTCCGGGGACGGCGCGTCGGGCGCGCGGTGAGTGCGACGTCGGCGTCTGAGGGGACGACGCGGGCGGCCCGAGGGGAGCGCGCCTCCGCGAGCTTGCCGAGCGATGGCTTCCACGACCGCGGGCCGCCGCTGGCCTCCGAGGAGACGCAGCTCGAGACGGGGCCCCACGCCGCGGTCCCGCGCGCCCGGCGCGAAGCTTTCGGCCCCGGAGGCCGGGCCGCCACGCCGCGGGCCTCTCCCGCGGGGCGGCGCGGGACGGGACACTCTCCTCGGAGCAAAGGCGACACCTTCCTCTCCCGCCACCAGGCGATACGTGACGGCCCTCGGGCCCCCGCAGCCGCGTGGGAACACGGACTCGGCCTGCGCTGCGCTCCCGCAGCCGGTCCCGCAAGAGCCGCGGGAAGCAGCCTTCCGCCTTGTCCCGAGCTCGGAACGCCGGGCCTCGGTGTCACCTGCGCGCATCCCGAGGCGGCGGCGGCGGGTCCCGGCCATGGGGACCCGCGCGCGGCAAGGTGCGTAGCTGGTGGGGGCGCCTGGGGCTTTGCGGGCCGCGAGTCCCTGAGGCCCCGCGGGGTCGCCCGCCCTCCCGCCGACCGCGGCCTGGCGCGGGAAGGCGCGCACCGCGACCCGGCGGGGGCGGCGCGGCCCAGCGGCGCTTTCCCCGCAGGGACCATCACCCCCAATCTCCGGAGGGAGCCTCTCAGCCACACCGGGGCGGACGCGCCTCGCCGCACAACCTGGCTCGAGGTGTGCGAAGCGGCGCGGGGCTGGCGGCGCGGGATCGGCGGGGAGCGCGGGGCGCAGGCTGCCCCCTGGAGGGGGAGGCCTTCGTCCTCTACCTCTGCGGCCTCCGCGGCCCACCCTCCGCCGCCGACCCCGAGTCGCGGGGCTGTTTGCACAGGAGCGCGGGCTCAGCCTGCTGCTCGGCCCGGCTCAGCCCTGTTCATCCTCAGCCCCAAAGCCGCACTCTTGCCCTCGCGGGCTCTGCGCACTTGTAACCCGCTGCAGTGGACTAGCAGGCCCGCTGCGGGACTCTGCTCCCTGCGGGGGGCGCTTCTCAGAGGCGGGAAGAGAGATGTCTAGGGACAGTTCTTAGGGAGGTGTGCAACTTAGAAAAAAAAAGAAAAGGAAAAATTTAAAAAAGAGGGAAGAAGGCGCTGTGAGCTCTGCAGCCTGGGGACCCGCTTCAGCTCAGCGAGCACGGTCCTAATCACCGCTTCTTTAGCTAGGAAGAATGAGCTGAAATCCAGAGGCCCTGCGACCCTTACACCCGGATCCATCTCTAGCTACCCAGTGTTCAGCCTTCCCGTGCCAGGCATCGTTTTGATTCTGAGGAAAGGCTATTGCCCTGTTGGCATCGACAGCCTCTTTGGTGCTTTTCTAGAAAGTACCTTCTTGTAGAGGGGCTGTTTTGCAGGACTGCAGGGCGAATTCCTTTTTTTTTTTTTTTTTTTTTTTTTTTTGTTTCCAAAAAAAAAAAAAAAAAAAAAGCTTAAGAAAATCTGTACAGAATAATGGGTTTCCCGATGACATGAATATTACTGTCTCTGGTCCCTTCAAATTGTCCCCCATGTTTCACATCATACGTATAGAGATCTAGATTCTACGTATGAGAAAATAGTTCATTTCAGTATTTTATGAAAAATTTTTAGTGTACACGGTGGGTTTAAGAGTTTTTCATATAAATACGTCATTGTGTTTTGTGAGCAATGTATAATTCACAATTCTCCGCCCCCTGGCACCTCCCACTCACCAAAATGCAAAATGCTTCCCTTCTGCTTTCATGTTCCAGTGCTCTCTCCCCTCCCTCCCTCCTTCCTGTCCCCCCCACCTGTGTGTGTGCGCGCGCGTGAGTGTGTGTGTGTGTGTGTGTGTGTGTGTGTGTGTGTGTGTGTGTGATTTTAGGGTTGTACATGTGAGAGGAAACAAGATTTGCCTTTCTGAGTCTGGCTGATTTTGTTTTACTTTATCCCAAGTTCCATTGGTTTTCATGCACATGATGTAGTTTGATTCTTTATGCATGAGTAAAAGTCAATTGTGTATAAATACCACGTTTTCTTTATCCCCATCTCTTGGTGAGTGTCGAGGCTGATTCTTGAACATTGTGAGTACTGCAGTGATCAATATGAATGTGCAAGTGCCTTTGTGGCTTTCTGACTTTGACTCCTTCAGGTAGATGCCATCGAGTATCTGCATCATACGGTGGTGGTCGCCTTTCA
Source organism: Rattus rattus (assembly GCF_011064425.1). NCBI lineage: Eukaryota > Metazoa > Chordata > Mammalia > Rodentia > Muridae > Rattus > Rattus rattus. The sequence goes on from NC_046161.1 coordinate 102,290,161, forward strand.
GTCTCTTGAGAAGCATCTACACTGATTGCTGCAATGGCAGCACCGGTTCACAGGGACACTGCTAGCATCCTAGGGGTTCCTTTAGCTCCACCCACATCCTTTCCAGTTTTTGTTGCCAAGTATTTTCTTGAAGATACACATTCGGACCGGAGTGAAATGGAATATCAATGTAGTTTTAATTCGCGTTTTTCCTGATGGCTAAGAATGCTGAATGCCTTCAACACATTAATTGGCCATTTGTATTTCTTCTTTTGAGGACGGTGTCCAATTCACTTACCCATTTCTTGATTGCCTGATTGTGAGTGTGTAATTTTTGAAGTTTTGGGAGCTAGAGAGACGACTTAGTGGTTGTTCCTGCTTCCTGCTCTAGCAGAGGACCTGGGGTGGGTTCCCTTACTCACCTGGGGGCTCACTGTCTGGAATTCCACTTTCCGGGCTTCTGGCGCCCTCTTCTGGCCTTCTTGGACACTGATCACAATGTAATACAATTCATATCTATGTAGTCAAAACACACACACATGTAAAATAAAAATGACTAGGTTTTAAATTTTGGAGTTCTTTACTGATTTCTAGATATTGATTTCTCATCATAGTTGTATAGTTCATGGATATTGTCTCCCATTCCGTAGGTTGTCTTTTCACTTTGCGGGTGGTTTCTTTTGCCATGCAGATAGATGCATTTCCATTTCATGAATCCTAGTTGTCAATTAATGCAGTGATATCTTGAGCTACTGGAGCCCTTTCCCGAGAGTCCTCGACTTTCAGAGTACCAGGGCTTAAGTTAACCTGTTAGTGATTTATTTTGAATTGATTTTTTTTTTTTTTTTACCAGACTGAGAGGAGATCTAATTTCATTGGTCTACGTGTGACTATGCAGTTTCCCCAGTGCAATTTGTGGAATCTTTGCTTCCAATATACATTTCGACACTTTTCCCCCCAGGAACTAGGTGGCTACAACTGTGTGTGCTGATTTATGAGTCCCCTGTTCTGATTTCCAGTGTTAAGTTTGTATGCTGTACGACACTCACTGTTTGTGTATGTTGAACCATCCTTGCATTTCTGGGAGGAAACCAGCCTGGTTGTCTTCTTGACGTACTGGTTCGATTTGCAACTGCTTTATTGAGAAAGTATACATCTAGGCTTGTCAGGGAAATTGGTGCACAGTTTTCTTTGAGCCTTTATCTACTTTTGGAATCAGAGTAATCCCAGCTTCACAGAGTGACTTTGGGAGTGCTGCTGCTTCTCTTTCCATTCTAAGGAGCGGTTTGAGGAGCATTGGCGTGTTAGTTCTCCCACCACCTGGCTTCCCTGTATAGCCCTGGCTGTCCTAGAACTAGCTCTGTAGACAAGGCTGGCCTCAAACTCACAGGGATCCACCTGCCTCTGCTTCCAGAGTGATGAGATCACGGTTGTGAGCCACCACTGCCCAGGTGGTATATTAATTAGCTCTTTAAAGGTTTGGGAAAATTCAGTAGTAAATATGTCCAGTCTTGGATTTTCCTTCGTTGACATATTCTTTATTACCGTTTGAGTCTCAGTGAACACTGTAGACAGTTTACAATGGCTGATATCTCCTTCATTTTGTCTTGATAAGTCATCTGTTGGTCCCTAGGAATTCATCCATTTGGTCTAGATTTCCAAGTCTTTTGGAGCTGAAAACCTCAAAGCATTCCCTAACGAACCTCTGGATTTCTTTGGTATCTACTATATATACCCCTTTCAGCTCTAAGCTTATTAACTGGAGTTCTTAACCTCTTTCATGTCTGTTAGGATTTGTCTTATGGATTGGAAGCCCCAATATGGGGGCTTGCTCATATTTACAGTTGTTCTGCCATCCTTACGCATGGTCTCCTCTTTATGCTATGGCCTTCTTCATCTCTCAGACTGGCTTGCAGTCCACTTTATTTGACGTCAGAATACCCACACTAGCTCGTTCACGGCCTGTTTACTTAGTACATCGGATGCACTGTGAGTTCTTGGACATTGTGGTCATGGTTATATATGTTTTTTTGTATTACTGTCAGAACACTGCATTATCTAGAGCTTGTCTTCGATTTCTGACATTCTTCTATCTGCTTATTTTAGTCTCTTGGTGACTCTACTTGGTTGGAATTTTATTTCTAACATATCTTTTCGTAAAGATGTGTTTGCATGTATGTATGTGTATCATGTATGTGCCTGGTGCCGACAGAGGTCATCAGATCCCCTTGAACTGGAGTTACAGTCAGCTGTGAGCTGCCATGTAGATACTGGGAATAGAACCTGGGCCCTGGGCAAGAGCAGCGGGTGTTCCTAACCACTGAGCAATCTCCAGCCCCACATTTTTTGGCGTTTCTTCTTTATTTTTTAAATCTCAGTTTCATTGTTGGGTTTCCCATGCTTCCTGCTTTCTCTTCCATGTTACTGATTTTGTCATGTATGAACTGGGCCTGTCCTGTGGGTAGAACTACCAATCGCCTGGCTCACTTTTCAGATGAACCCTTTGCTGTCTGTTTTCTGTAGGGCACCATGCTGCTGAAGCCCTTTGAGGCTTGTCCCTTTCTGCTGTGTTGCCCCTCAGCGTAACCACCGTTCTCAGATGTCGTATCACTGTGATTACTCATGCTTTTCTCCTCTGTCTTAGGAGTATGGCAATTCTTTGTTAACTGGACTTCTCATGTGTTATGCCACGTGAGTCAGTCTTATTCTCTCGTCTTATCCTCAGATATCCAGGTTAGGCTCTTGAGTCTAAAGTCTCTTTTGTAGGTCTTTAAATCCTCAGGAAGATGGGGTGAGTATATGTGACATGGATTTCAGAACTGGATTTCACTACCACAGGCCTATGGGAGTCTAAGTCTTCTTTAAAAAAACAACAAAACAAAAAACAAGACAAACAAAACAAACAAAACAAAATAAAACAAAACCAATAAAAGGTGTACCACACAGAGCCACGCCCACCAAGCTGTGCGTGCGGAATGGAGAACTTCAGTATGGTCATTTCCTCTTTACAATGATGGCTACATTTGAAGTTTAAAAAAGCTGGTCACATTCACTGTCAGGACCACAGCCATCTCATGAGGCAAGCGTCACCACACAGTTATGGGTGCATCTGGACGCCTGTTCTCTTACCTCCCTGACCCACGACAAGCAGGCCTTGCCTCCTGTTTGCTGGTTGGTTCTCTTTCCTGTGGTTGCTGTCACAGACACATTCATTAGACACTGTTATTTTGCCTTTGCTCGCTGGTTTGAAACTCATCTTAGCTGTGAAAACAGAGCCTGCAGGAGAGAGTCTGAGAACACTTAAGAGCTGAAGTGGAGGCTGAAGGTTAACTCTTATTGCTCTTTCCTCTTTCCTCAATATTTATTTGATAATCTGAAGCATGTACACACGATATAATTTTCTAACAATGCTGTATTATGTATAATGAGCTACATCACATATAAAACTTTTATAGTTTATGTGTCTATATGTGCTTTTACATATATTTAAATTAAGAAATATTTTAACTAGCCATTGTTTTTAATAACAGTGAGGAAAAGGATCCCCTTTGCTTTTCCAGATGGGGAAGTGGAGCTGAAAAGTCAGTGCCTTAGCTTCAGAATGACCGCTTTTCCAACAGATTTCCTTAAGAGTGCAGAATGCTATAAGAAAGCATTATGTGCAAGAATGGTGATCTCCTTCTCTCTCTCTCTCTCTCTCTCTCTCTCTCTCTCACACACACACACACACACACATCACACTCCTCTACACACTCACACATACACACTCTCACACATACCCTCACACACAACATACTCTTACACATTCTCCTCTCTCACACAGACACACTCTCGTTCACACACACTCACACACACACTCACACACACACTCATACACACTCACACACATACACACACTCACACACTCACACACACTCTCTCTCACACACACACTCCCTCTCACACACACTCTCTTTCACACACACTTTCACACTCACACACACACACACACACACACACACACACACACACATACTCTCACACATACACACACTCTCTTACACACTCACACTCTCACACAGTCTCACTCACACACACTCACACACATACACACTCACACACTTTCTCTCACACACACACACTCACACATACACACTCTCTCACACACAACATACTCTCTTACACACTCTCACACTCTCTCACAGATACACTCTCGTTCACATACACTCACACAGACACACACACTCATACACACTCACACACGTTTCACACTCTTTCACACACACTCACACACACTCTCTCTCACACACACACTCACTCTCATACACACTTATTTTCTCTCTATCTCTCTTTCTCACTCACACACACACTCACACATACCATCACACACACACTCACACATACTCTCACACATACACACACTCTCTTACACACTCACACTCTCACACAGTCTCACTCACACACACTTACACACATACACACTCTCACACACACACTCACTCTCACACACACACTCATATTCATTCTCTCTCTCTCTCTCTCTCTTTCTCTCTCTCTCTCTCTCAACAAAGAAAATACCTAAGTTACAACCAGAGAACAATAATGGAGGCAAAGCTGGGAAACTGTTGGGTAAAAAGGAACTAGGTAAACCTGCTCTTCTGTTATACCGAAACCAAGAATGCTGTTCTTTTTATGGTAACAGCACTGACCATTTTCTTTGACCAGACTTTTTCTTGATTTCGAAGCACATAACAGGAACATGACCTTGTGTCCTTTGTTAAAAATCTGCAGAGTAAATGACCTTTACCTATGATACTCTGGGCTCAATTTGGTTGCATTAGCTCCATCCTTCTCTAAACTCCATGCACCTGGTGAACTGGTGGGGCTGTGCATCTTTTGTGCTCAGTGCCAGCCTTTGAAAGTCAAGTACCGCTTATGTAGATTCTTAATTAGCTCAGCACTGTGTCTTCCTGTTCTTGAAGGCAGCACTAAAAGTGGACAGGATTTCTAGCCTGAGAAACAAGGAGGATAGCTGGGAGGGAACACTAGGCCAAGGATGTACACACAACACAGCAAACGGAGCATCCCCTGGTCGTCTTGAGTCATTGTGATTAGAATGTTCAGCAGTTTGTATCTAACCGGGGGTGAGCTCCTCCTTCATGTGCAAGGGTGCTTCTAGGGCCCTCTCCTTTGTAAGTGGCTTGTTCATCCCATAAGCAAAAACCGGCACACACGTTCCAAGGGCAGAGGATAACTGCTAGAGTTGGTTCTCTTTTTTCACCATGTGGGTGGGTCTTGAGGCTCAAACTCAGGTATCAGATTCCGGGATAAGAGCCTTTACCCACTGAAGCATCTCACTGACCCCAGGAAGTGATCGTATACTGCGCTTTATTAAGAAAGCCAGCAGTCTGAGAAGACAATGCATCACCATCCCAAAGGTTGCCTCCCACCTCATCTTTAGCCAGGGAAAAGAAACAAAGGCTTCCAACCATTCCAAAGTTAGTCTTACCCTCTGATCAGGTCTCTGTGGCCATGTTCTGAGATTTTCTGTTCCCACATTATCCTCTCTGTATAGCAGGGGAGGATTTGCATGGATGGCATCTAGATTGAAAGTTACCTCAGGACAAACCAAACAGTGTGTGTATGCTGGGCTACAAGTGGATTCTTCCCCACAGAATGCAGTACAAACATAGAATTATAGACTGTGAAGTGAGCCTGCCACCTGGTCAGCCTTGGACCAGCTCCTCTGCCCATCAGCATCAACCAGACAGAGGGAGGAACACACATGCTGCTAGTTTCCAGAGCCTGTTTAAACCTGAGCACACTGACCAGGCACTAACTGTGGCTCCTGGACTTTTCCTCCAACATATTCATTTTTACTTGTTTTAAATTTATGTTTGCCTTTTTTTTTGTTTTAGGTCAGTTCTGACCCTCAGACATACTGGATGGCTCTGGCTTGGGTTAATAAGGGTATACCTTGATAAGCTTTACTAACGGTGATAGAGCATACTTCATACTGGGCACGCCTGGGAGATAGGTGAGGGAGATGTGAGCAGCACTAAGGTCACAGCTCCTCAGTACTCCTGGGAAGAAAAATGGGAAGACAATTTTGAGCTGTATCTGGATAGAGGAAGAGAAATTCAAGCAGGTAGAATGAGAGGCATCACAAAGGAAGATTCTGGATCAAAGAGCCAGATGTTTATTAAGAGTATTGGTCAATGTAAGGATTTACACTAGAACATGAACAATAATAGCTTATCTTATGCCAGGCTGTGTGTAAACTTTGGGCTCTGGAAATCAGCAGTGTGTGTCTCTGGGTGTGTGAGTGAACACACCTTGTAGTTTGTCCGAACTTTCTGTGTGTCTTGAAATAGGTATGGATGCACACTTTTGTGTTTTATTGTTTTTTTTTTTTGAGGATTTGCATTTAACTTTGAAGTTCCTTGTGTTTTTCTAGTCATTGTCACCCTTCGTATACCATGTGTACCAAGGGGTCGTCAGCACAGACTTAGACTTTAGATTTGAGCTTGTGCCTTTCAAGGAGGATTTCTTCCTGTGTCAGCCTGCTTCCTGGTCTCTCAAACCGGAGTAACTGTGTGTCTCCTTTATTGATTTTTTTCAGTCATATTCCCCTGGAAATGGCTGAGAATGGTTTAGCACGGGGCCGTCAGGTAAGAAGTACGCAGCGCACTTCTGGTGTCATGGAGCTGCACTGGAGACTCTCATACAAGCAGTGAGCAGAAAAATGCCAGTCTGGGTGCATTCAGAGGCTTTGTGGGCTGCAGAGATTGGAGTCCAGCCATCTTGTATTAAACCTTTCTGTGATTCAGTGGATATATTTAGCAAGGTGGTACACTCACTTCCTAATGCAGCAGTCATGGGTTAGCACAAACTGAGGGACTAAACAGAAGTTAGTCTCTTACACGTCAGAACATGCGCTCCATTGCTAGACCTCCTTCATAGAGTCCACTGCTTTGACTAGTTTCTTTATTGTACTTTAAACTGTATATATGTGTGTATGCCTCTGTGAGGCTATGCACACAGTAGTGCAGTGCTTGTGTAAGTCAGGAGAGTGTGTCAGGTCCCCTGGAGATGGAGTTGCAGGCAGTGGTGGGTATCCCGATGTGGGTGCTCAGAAATGAACTCAGATCCTCTGACAGAATAGTATGAACTTCTAACCATGGCTCGATCTCTGCAGCTCCATTTATTATTTTGTAAATGTACTTATAGACACACACACACACATACCTCCCTAGTTCTCTCACTTGTTCTCCAAGTTGCTCTACAAATTGTCTTCCAGTTTGCTTTATTCACGTCAATGGCATATTTCGACAGCTTTTACACTTTATATGGAGGCATCTCTTATTTTTAAATATCAATATTCTGCTCTAAGATGTACTGCACTTTACATAAGTTTCTCTGTAGAACGTTTGCATTTGAAGGGCTTTTACAGAGTATCATACAGTGAGCAAAGCATATTTGAAGAACAGTTTCCCAACAGCTGAAAGCTATGTTCCAGGACTGAATGCCGAGTGTTTGCGACAGATGTTTATCTGGCCACCAGTGTAGGTGAGAGCAGTGGCCACACTCCTGCTGACCGTGGTGCTGTTAGTTGCTCTGTTGCCCCTTGATGGACAGGGGCTGGCTTTCCATGGACCTATGTCTGTCACTTTCCTTATGGTTTTTGCTTTTAGCGCCATTAGAGTCCCTTTCTCAAAAAAATTCTTTTTGATGCATAAAACCTTTTTTGAATTCTGGTAATTCAGGGATTCGTAAGATATAAACAGGTTATGAAGATAAGTCTTTTTCCTCTACTCTCCTCCCTTTCTCCAGGAAGGTTAAGAAATTTTATTTCTCATGGTCCCTTCTAGATGTTAAAAAATTTTTAATTAATCCATTAGTTGACTTTGTGCTAAGTGTATGTGTGTGTGTGCACACGTGCATGTGTATGCGGAGGCCAGAGTGGACAGTGGGTACCCTCTCTAATCACTATGAATCTGCTGCTCACTATTTAGTGGATTTTCCAGTCAGTGAGCTCCAAGGATCTGCCTGTGTCCAGCTCCCCAGTGCTAGGATTACACATACTGTGCTGCTATGCCCAGCTCTGTTATGGAGGTGTCTGGAATAGGAACTTAATTTGTCATGCCTGTGTCGTAAGCACTTTAATGACTGAGCCAGAATTCATGAATATATAAACAAATGCATATTTATATGGTATTCAGAATTTATCTACTTATTTATATGTTATTTATTTTATCAGTAAAGGAAGCATACTGCACACAGTATTCTGCACCTGCTTTCTCCAAATATATTTTGAAAATGATCCTATATGAGCATATGGACATTATCTAAAGCATTTTTTGTAAAAACGATTGCATAGTATGTTGTTGTGAAGGGGGTGTGATGGCTAATGGTACTTGTCAACTTGACACAATCTAAGGGATGGGAGATGGGCTTCTGGGCGTGCCTGTGGGAGATTATTTTGTTGCTTTAATTGAGGTTGGAAGACTTGTCCATTGTGGGTGGCACCATTCCCCTGGCCTGTGTTAATGGAGAAAAGGAACTGGATAGCAGCATGCAGTTATCTCCTCTGTTTCCTTATTGTGGTGCCATGTGACCAATGGGACCAATGCCACCAGCTGAGTCCACTTCCTGCTGCCTTCATTCCTACCATGATGGACTATGTAGCATGGACTGTGAGCTAAAAGAAACCCTTTCTCCTGCAAGCCGCGTTCGCCCACTACTGCTCTTTAGTTTTTAAACAAGGTCCTTGTTGGGCATTGAGGTAGTTCCCAGATTAAAGCTGTACATCTGCATCACTTAGATGACACGTTTCTCCCTAGAACATTGAAGACAATTCAAAATGTGTATCTATATCTATATCTTCTCAGTGGTTCCCTGAAGAGGGCACAACTGATGTAGTAAAAGGTACTAACGAAGCGCAAATATGTACACCCTTTCGACTAACCACCCTTCCTCTAGAAAGCTTACTTAGCTTTTCTAAACTCATTTTGTTGGCAGGATCTATTTGTTCCTTGCAGCCATAGACCTAAGCTTCCATTGTCTTTAATCTGGGAGCTGATTTCTTTACTGTATTTGAAAAAATGTAAAATAATGTATGTGTATAGCTTCTGGTCTATGTCCAGCACCATGGAAGTCCAGAACAGGGAGTCAGGTTTCCCTGGGGTCTGGAGTTACAGATGGTTGTGAGGTACCATGTGGGTTCTCTGCAAAAGCAGACAGTGCTCTTAGCCACTGACCCATCTCCCCTGCCCCTGGGAACCTATTTCCTATGGTTCTCCACCTTCAAGGCCTTCCATAGCAGGTCCAGATGTTTTAGGATTGAAGCTTCCTGCATTCTCTTCCCTGCCCTGTGGTATCTCTACTACTGTAGCCTTAGAGCTCTGCCTTTACAGATCTTGTGGCTAGAGAAGGCTTACCCACGTCTATACCGTAATATTCCCTTTTTAAGGCAAACAAAACCAAATCTGTGAAGTTTCTTTGGCTGTGTGATATGCTCACCAGTGCTGGTCTGGGGATTAGGGCGTGGGTATTTTTAGACCATCCATTATTTGCCTTACCACAGAGTGTGAAGGGGAAATGTCTTTCCCAGGCTCTACCAGGTCATGATTCATTTCTTTTCAGTTTATTTAAAAGCTACCTTTATCCACAGGGAGTTATTTGATGGCATATATTAATTTCTAGATATACTGTGCTGTACCATTCACATGCTTACTATTTTACATGTTAGGACCACTCAAAAAATGTAGGTAAGTTTCTATAAATACATTTTAAAATGCTAAATAATATTTTACCTTAATGTTTATTCTATTACAAATATCTTGGCTACTCTGGCTTAATTATGTCTTAGGTGAACCTGAGAGATATTTAATTACTTTATTTATACATCTTGTTGCAAAAGTAAAAAAAAAAAATCAGATTTCAGGCCGACAAGATGACTCAGCAGGTAAGGGTAGTGTCAAGCTTGGTGGCTGAGTTTGACCCCGAGAAGCACATAGGGAAAGGAGAGAAGCAAGCCGTGCTCTTGCAAGTTGTCCTCTAATCTCCATGCGTGTCCCCTCTCCCTGCCCCTACCATAGGTAAATAAATGTAATTACAATTTTAAATCAAATTTTGTTAAAATATATTTGTTAATAAAGGAAAATCTAAAATTTTATAATCATGAATTTCCCAAGACAGAAATGCAGGGTATTTTGAAAAGTCAAGATTGATAGGTGAGTAAAGTTTATTTTATTTTTCCTATGTTAGCCTTGCAAACTCAGGTGTTCGTGTATATTTCATAAGCATTCTCTTTAAAAGCTCCTGTAGGAATTACATATGTATCTTCATTAAATTCAGTATTTTGTTATTCTAGTTTTTCTTTCTTTCAAAATCTGTTTCCTCAGGTTGGACAGATACAAGTTATTTTAGTCCTGTGTTAATTTCAGCTTGTAAACACCGAGTCATACTGCGGTGTCAGGTTAATTAACCTCCCTAGGAGTCCTGCTTCTGCCTTTCTTACACAGTGAGCTGTTCCATTTGTTACCTGAAATTTAATAAGAATCGTATTTTGAAGTACTGTTTAGTCAAGGGACAAGAGTGAGTCAGGCTGAGTTGACTCAGATGTCCCAGTCTGAGCATCAGGGGAAATTACCAGCTAAAAATTGACTGCATTGAAAATCCTGCACAGCAACAGGCCAAGCCTGAAACAAACCAGTACAATGTTAGGCCTTTCCCATCCCTCTCGCAAGCAAGCAGGCAAGCAAGCGAGCAAGCAGGCAAGCAAACTGGTTCATGAAATTATGTGAGAACATCTTCTTCATGTTTGCTTTGCAGTGTCAGCAGTGGTTTTATTGAATCGAATTTGGTTTTGCCAGTCATTGCTCATTTATTAAAGGGAATTAGGTAGGAAGAAACTTGGTAGTTTGGAGAAGCTGTGGGGTAGCAAACACATTTCTAGAGCATTTCACATGCTCTGTATACAGAGAGGGCGTGCTCTGGACATGTGGGTAGGTTGCTCAGCATAACTTTTGACCCCCTACATTTTATTCCAAAATATAGTTCAGGGAGTTGTTCCAAGAGAACTTAGCCTACACTCATGGGTATTACTTGATCTACATTAAGGGATGGTCAGAATAGAAAGAAGCATGATGCTCAAGGTGGCAGTATGACAGTTCAGAGAGCACAGAAATATCCGGCTCTGTATGTTCTTCATACATTGGTTGTACATGGGTTTAGGGACTAAATTTTCCACCGAGTAAACAATATTTCAATGTTACACCTCGGTGGCAGTTCTACCCAGACCTGCACTCCCCAGAAGGACTTACTGCTATGAGGGAAATAGGACATTCTTTTAAAACAGTAGTAGTCACTAGTTGTGTTGCCTTAAGCCATTATGTGGTTAGAGTGACAGGAGAATGGGAGCTTTGTGCTGAGGAGATGGCCCAGACAGTAAGAGTCCTTGCTGCTCTGGTAGAGGATGTGGGTTGGATTCCCAGTACCCACATGGCAGCTCACATCTGTAATTCCAGTTCCAGGCGATCCAATACCCTTTTCTGATCTTGGGCACTAGGCACATACAGGAAGCTGGCAAACAAATCTGGGCACCAGGCACCTACATACATGAACATACTTCTTAAGAAAGAAGAATGGGTGTTTTGATTGTACTTTATCCAATTTGAATTATATTGTCAGTATCTATATCTGGCTAGTGGTGCCATACTGTAGAAGCTGTTCTTAGAACAGCGTAGTAAGTAATTAGATAGAACGGCAGTAGTCAGAGCTAAGGCACTGTGTGTTAGCTGTAAGAAGCAGCTAGGCAACAGACACTGGCTCATTTGCAGACACGTTGCTGTTGGAGACCCTATCGCTCCTGTCAAGCATCTCTTTGAATAGCTATCATTCAGACACTGAATGACACTGACTCTTCTCACCCTGATTCCTATTTTTCACCAGTGGGACGCAGGAAGTCTCCATGGGGGACTTTGGGAGGTTTTTACTTATTTATAAATGTTGAGTGGCGACAGAGAACCAGGTAGCTCTTCTCATCCCTGTCTTCCTGCCTTTAGGAAAATGCCCAGAGTTTCATCGACCGTCTTCATCCTTGAGAGGACAAACATGAAGGCATACATACACAAAGCCAGTGTGTTTAGGATGGTGGCATGGAAAGATAAGGTGGTGTGCTCGTCCTGTCCTGCTTCTGATTATATGAGGAAATTGGCTCTCCTGGTTCAAACACTGTCATGCATTCTGGGGGCCAGATGCACCCTGACTGCTGCTCATTCACAAGTCCAGAACTTCTACAGTCCTCAGATCTATGTCTCCTACCTACAGTCCTGCATTCTCTGGGCTCTGTCCTCTTCCTCTGAGGTTCACATTTTGGTTTAGTGCAGAAGGACATGGGGCCATGCATCTATTTAACTCAGAATTGAGGCTCATAGCTTTACTTCCACATTATCTGAAGTAGCAGACAACTCCTCTTTGGAAACGTAGAAAAGTCATTTTTAAAAAAGATCCTGCTTCGGGGCTGGGGAGATGGCTTAGTAGGTGCAGTGCTTGAAGTGCAAGCATCAGACTCACCCCAGAACCTATTCAAATATCCAGCCCCAGTGCTGGTGCCTGTAATCCTAGCTCCAAGGAGGCAGAGATGGACGGATTCATGGAACTTGCTGGCCAGCCAGTCTAGATACATTTGTAAGACCCAGGCCAATAAGAGATCATCTTTCAATAAAATAAAATAAAATAAACAAACTGGACAGAATCCAAGGAACAACACCCAAGATTGTCTGCTGATGCACACATGTGTAGACACCCATGTTTGTGCACATGAACATGTATACACATTATCCCTCTTGCCCAGAAATCACCATTGTCTCAGAGTCCTTCAAAACATCTTTTTAGCAGTACTGAACCAGTCTCTGTCAGGGAGATACAATTTCCTAAAGTGGAGCCAGCTTCCCTTCATGCAGAGGGGTTTGGCAATGGAAGTAGATGGCAGAAGTAAAATTGGGCTCCGCTAAGCAGGAGTCATTGGTTTAAAGAGCACACGAATGGCTCATTTCAGCCAAATGGACAGTTTCCATTAGCTTTCTAAGTTCCAATCATTGTTATTGAACGTTAGCTTTCACACTTCACATTCTATAAAAGTTTAATCTATTTTTAGGTTTTAATTACAAAATCATACACTGGCACCATGTTATCTAACAAAACAGAATATGAGATCTCCCAAGGCATTTACTAGAAATGAGTATCTGTAGAAAATTTATTTTCTGAACTATGTATGGCTTGTGTGAATGACAGCTGTTAAGTGCCTGTCCAGACCACACTCTTATCTCTGTAGTGATATTGTTTGCTGACAAAATTACTAATTGTCATTTAGTAATTGCTTATTAAAACAATACAAAGGCATGTTCTTATTTAAAAATCTAACAGTCGGAGCAACAACAACAACAACAATAACAACACCCAACATAGTCCAATGGTTGGATCAGTTATAAACTTTATTCTTTAATTGGATATTTATTTACATTTCAAATGTTATCCCCCTTCCCAGTTTCCCCTCCATAACACCTCCTCCTTCCCCCCTGCCTCTATGAGGGAGCTCTCCCACCTGCTCACTCACTCCTGCCTCAGTGGTCTAGTGTTCCTTTATCCTGGGTCATCAAGCCTCCACAGGACCAAGGAGCTCCCCTCCCAGTGATGCCTCTGCTACATATCCAGCTGGAGCCATGGGTACTCCCTGTGTACTCTTTGGTTGGTGGTTTAGTCCCTGGGAGCATTGGGCGGTCTGGTTGGTTGATATTGTTCTTCCTATGAGGTTGCAAACCCCTTCAGCTCCTACAGTCCTTCCCTTAACTTCCCCAGTGGGGTCCCCATGCTCAGCCCAATGTTTGGCTGTGTATATCTACATTTATATTGGTCCACTTTGGCAGAGCCTCTCCGGGGACGGCTATACCAGGCTTCTGCCAGTAAGCACTTCTTGGTATCAGCAATAGTGACTGGGTTTGGTGTCTGCAGATGGGATGAATCCGTAGGTGGGGCAGTCTCTGGATGGCCTTTCCTTCAGCTTCTGTTTTACTCTTTGTCCCTGCATTTCCTTTTGACAGGAGGAATTCTGGATTAATATTTCCTGAGCCCTCCCTACTCTCTTGAATACCATCAATAAATTTCGCTGCCCCCACAATTTATACTTTAAAAGAGGAGATTCATATGGCAATATACTTAGGAAAAGATGCACAATATTAGTCATCAGGAACATGAAGTGTAACACTACAAGATGCCACCGTGGGTTAAATTAAAAAGACTAATAATACCTAGCATTAAAATTTTGTTGGCAATTTATGTTTCTAATATTCTCCTATTGAGCATAGATTGAGTCAACTTGGAACACAGACAGTATTTATGGAAACTAAACAGTGCATTCCCTCCGTGACCCAGTGACCCTCCTCTCTGGAGGGCCCTCACAAAGGTAGACTTATCTATTGAAAGACATGTACAAAAAAACTATAGAAACTTAATAGGTATCTCATATTTCTTGGTGATGTGTATTGTTGGGTGAAAATGCACACCTACTGTATAATGTGCTCATTTTCACGATCATGGAAGATACATATTGGGGACTATAAGCCCTAGCACGTTTTAGCTGCTGTCTTGTCAGTGGGGCAGGACCCCAGCATGGCTCAGAAATAGTTAGTAGCTTTCTGCTCTCTCTTTCCCCAGGTTCATGTCATTCAGCACTATCAGAGATGGAGGAGGCTTAGTATCCTGTCAGTTTCTGGGTATCTTGATATAGCATAGTGTTCACAAAAAATAAATTCTTTTTTTTCTTTTCTTTTTTTTTGGAACTGGGGACCGAACCCAGGGCCTTGCGCTTGCTAGGCAAGTGCTCTACCACTGAGCTAAATCCCCAACCCCAAATAAATTCTTTTTAAGTAGAAATATACTTCAAGAAAATATTCTTTTACCCCGTACTAGTATTTTCTCCAAACCTCTGTTTTATTATTATTTTTTTTTTGGCAAAAAAAACCCCCCAAAATTAAATTTAAAATAAATGGGGTATGATGGCATACTCTATAAGCCACACTCAGAAGGTGGAGGTTAGGGGGTTCTACAGAGAGGGAACTAAGTTACGAAGCAAGCACCTGCCTCTAAATGCTGAGGGCTGGAGCTGCAAGCTCAGTGGTGAAGTGTTTGTTTAGCCTGCTTAGTGCTCTGGGTTTGAGCACGAGCACTGGGAAACACATACACACAAAATACACCCACACATAGTACACACATACACACACCCAAATACATATACATACACACATACACACATACACACATACACATACCCGTATACATATACATACACACATATACACGTACACACATGTACACACCACAATTTACCATCTTACCTTTTAATTTTGAGACAGGAAGGATCTCCCCGTTCACCATACTCATCTTGTCAAACTGATCTAGGGAATGTTTTCATTTGCGAATATGAACCTCCATTTCCCTAACACAACTCTCCATTTTCCCTTTTCCCCACTCCAGGCAACCTCATTTAGCTTTCCGTGTCCATGAATTTGACCTCAATGGTAACCTGCAAAAGTGAAATCATACATTGTATGTCTCCTCGTGTCTGATTTATTTCATCAACATATTGTCTTCAAGGTTCATCCATTGAGTATGTAATAAGTCAGAATGTTTTCCTTTTTAAAGGCTAACGTTACACTGTACATATGTCACTTTTTTTTTTTTTTTTTGGTTCTTTTTTTTCGAGCTGGGGACCAACCCAGGGCCTTGCGCCTTCCTAGGCAAGCGCTTTCTACCACTGAGCCAAATCCCCAACCCCATATGTCACTCTTTTGTTCCATCAGTGGATAAAAATTTGTCTAAAAATTTGTTAATTGTTATTTTATGTGTATGGTTGTTTTGTCTGCTTAGATATCTGTATACTATATTCAGTCACTGGAGACCAGGAGACGGCATTGGATCCCCTGGAACTGGAATCACAGGGTTGTGTTGTGGGCTATCATGTGGATGCTGGGCATTGAACCCAAATCATCTGGAAAACAACAGGGCTCTTAACCACGAGGCATCTCTCCAGCCTCTCCAGCACATTTTATCTGTTAATCTATTAATGGCCCCTTAGGCAGATTCCCTAACACGGCTGTTGTGAACAGACATAGTAAACACAAGTAGGCAGGTTTTGTATTGTAAGCTGTACCAAATTTCAGTTAAATTGAATTGACCATAGGTATTTTAAAAGGAATTTTTAAATATTGTTTTAAATAGAGATTTTTAAAAACTCCTTTTAAACTCCCTCATTATTAGGAGATGGAGAAAGCACAGTGGTTAAGAGCACTGGCTGCTCTACAGAGAACCTGAGTTCAATTTTCAGCACCCACATGGCTGTCTCAGGGATCCGATGCCTCCCAGCCTCTGTGTGCTCTGTGCACACATGGCGCATGGGCGTATGTGCAGACAAAGCACTCGTCCACATAAAAATAAGTAAATTAGAAACAAACGAAGAACAAAGAGCAGTTTTAACTAAGGTAGACAACAAATACTTTCCACTTTTTTCCCCTCCTGAGAAGCACTCAAGGTGTTCATTTTGAAAGTTCCTTTGGTGGGGCTAGGCATTTTATATCATCGAATTGAAGAGAAATAGTACAAGTTCTTACCCAAAAGTTTTAGCAAACATAGGTGCATACTAAATATCTAGGTAAACATCAGTTAGATGTTTCTGCTTTTTTTCTTTTAGGTCAGGACAGTGTCATTTTAACACCCCGATTTATTAATATATTTCTATTTTTTGATTTTTATAGTATCCACAGGCATTCTTGCCTCTGCCCAAGTGCTTGGTGTCCTGACTTGTGGGTGGTTTACGCAGAGGGCTAGAGGTATGCAGAGACAGGCAGTTAGTGTCCAGGTGTAAGCTCACCGGCCAATCACTGTTTTGGTTCTGGTGTCTTCCTGCAAGGTAGTGTGACACTTGTCAGAAGTGTGTGCAATTTCTTGCAGGGAGACAAGCTTCCTCTCCACCTGGCACCAGACTTCCACCTCCTCCTCCTCCCAGAGAGAGAGGGGGGGGGGAGGCTGAGAGACTGAGAGACTGACTGACTCCTGGGGAAATTCTAATTTTCTGGGGGTTATTATTTCATTAGACTGATAGGCAAAGGAAGGGATTTGTCTAACTGTAGAACACCTTCATCCTACCAGGCCGCTTACATTCTGAGATCAATAGACACACTTCAGGTAGTCTTCAGAGGTACACTCGGGACATGATTTACGAGACAAACTCAGTTACCTTTACTTGTCTTCGCCTCTAATGTCACAGCGTGAGTGACAGCAAGGGTCCCAGTGTCCAACTAATTGTATTGGAGTGTAATGTAGAGTGATTTGTAGCTTAAATGAGAATTTAAAAAATTTTCTCTGTCCCAGATTTGGATTTCAGTGTCTGACATGTGTTAAATAATTTGTTGCCTTTTTTTTTTTTTTTTTTTGGATATATAGCTACATTTCAGCTCTGGAGAAAAAAGTGAACAAATGTTGATGTAGTGTTGTAAATGTTAACCAAAGTTTAAACCAAAGGCCTGGCCCAGCAGACAGCTCAAACTCTAAGCCACACACAAAACCAAAGCAAACCAGATGACAGTTTTCTACAGCTGGAGCCAGAGTGCGGGCTCTGCTAACTGAAAATGTGCTTGTAAGTCAGGTTTTTGGCCAGCCATGTTTTGGGGTTCTAGCACTTCAACTGGCCTGTATGCAAAGGCTAGGTAACCCATGTTTCCTCTTAGAGAGCTGCTAAGATGAACAAATCACATGCTGTCCCTGGGAGAAGAAGGAATTACAGGGAGGTGCCAAATTTAGGAGTCATGTGATTAGTTCAGAACAATTCCAACCTTTTTTCTTCTGGACTAAGAAGAATTTACTAAGAAAGGAATGTATGTTGGGTTTTAAAAGAGTACACTTGAAAGATGTAAGATTTTCCTGAGAAGAGCAGACAGCTGTCCCCTTCTTTCTCTACCCCCATGTCGCCCTTTGTTCCTAAATTTGTATGTAGGGACAGCAGAGCTGTGAACATTTGTGATACCATTGGGAACTTTTCATTAGCATGTATAATTTTTGTGTTGGGACAGGCATAATTAAATGTAAAGAGAATCTACATGTAATCTGTAAGTCAGGGTATAAGGGAATCGAAGTCAAGCTAAACAGGTTAAAACAGGCTGTCCGTAGGCAGTGACATAAGAGTGATAGCTGGGCCAGAGAAGCCACAGGAGTTCCCGAAGCTGAAGAATTTGTGGCAACTACCATCCGATAAACTAGGACAGTGTAGGTAGGACCACCGAGGCCACAGGCGCTTAAAGGTTAATGAGCACACATGGAAAGATGCAGTGTCATTAATTACTAAGCCACGCATTGTGCTCCCTGGCAAGAGATCCTGAGGCAGCAGGCTCACAAAACCAGAGGAACAGACACTCCTTCTCAATGGAGGCTCTTAAGACGAACACCTCTGAGAGCAGAGTTCAGCTTAATAATCTTTGGGATTCTGAATTCCCAGAGTTTCGGCTGGTTGAAAAGGCATAGGCCAACACCTGTGCCCCTTGCATGGCAGAGACCAGAGACTGTCATTTTTGGTCATAAAGCCAAACTATCAAGGTACAGGACAAGGTGAGATGGCAATGACATCCAGTTTATATTGTTGATTCAGGGATCCACAATACAGTTTTTTCTAAATAGACCCTGGCCCGATGGAAACCACAGAAGGCCTAGTCTGCATGGGCAGAACTATTCCTGTGTTCTTTCTATGATCTACTCTATCACAAATGACATGGAAAGACCAAGAAATCAAAGACCATGTGAGGCACACATCGGGAAAAAATC
This sequence comes from Rattus rattus, assembly GCF_011064425.1. Taxonomy (NCBI): domain Eukaryota; kingdom Metazoa; phylum Chordata; class Mammalia; order Rodentia; family Muridae; genus Rattus; species Rattus rattus. Next base: position 102,308,992 of record NC_046161.1, read on the forward strand.
AAATCAGATTTCAGAGTACTTATAACTAAAATATTGCTTAAGTCCAAAGAACTAGTTCACAAAATGTTTAAAAATGATTTACATATTTCAATGTGTATGGCTGTTTTGCTTATGTCTACACACAATGTGTGGGCAGTGCCAGCAGAGGGCAGAAAGTGTTAGATCTGCTGAAACTGGGGTTACAGACAGTTGTGAGCTGCCATGTGGGTGCTGGCTCTGAACCCTGAACCATCTCTCCAGCCCCACAAAATATTTGTATTATCTATTATTATTATTATTATTATTATTATTATTATTATTATTATTATTATTATTATTAAAGAACCAAAGAATCCTATCTATTATCCTGGCCTTGGATGTCGTATAGCAGAGGTCCAGGAAGTTGCCTAGTAAGAAACCTTTTGAGAGACTTTTTTGTCTGAGAGCCCAGTCTCTGCTGTAGTAGCCCCAGGACAAACATTATTCCAGCTTCTTTCCCTTTGACGTGATACATGGAGATAATGCAGGGTTTGGAGCAGGACGGTCTTCAGCATTTGCCGCAGACGTCTAGAGCTCCCTGTAGGTTTCTGTGAGAACATTCTGAACTGCTGTTGTACTGGACTGCCGTTGTACCAGAGAAACATTTGTGCTGGGGTTCAGCTACATCCTCACACTCCGTCTAGTGACATTTATGGCGTGATGATCAAGGTTCTATGTTGTAAAGTATTGAGGACTGAGGGAAAAAAATGTGAGGGAAACCCAAATCCTACTTAATCTCAGTGGTGTGGTAAATGGTAATTTTGTCAAATTTTCAACACACTATCTATTGAAAATTTAATTTGGGATCACATGACTTCATGTATCATTCCATATTTTTTCTTACTGTTTCATTCAGTCATTAAGTTCTGTTACATGATTTTTAAAATAGCTGATGTATAGCATTCTGTTGCATGGGTAATCTATAACTGACTTAAATCAGTTATGAACTATGAAACATTGAGGATTATTTCCAATTTTTTACTGTGGTAAACATTCATGAGGCTATTTCCCCTGTACACAGTTCTCCCACATTTGAAATCATTTTCTCCTCATTGTGTAACTTGGACTGGCCTCAAGCTCACTCTCCTGCATCAGCATCTAGAATGCTGGCATGATAAACTGCCACAGCAGGGTCGTCGGACTTTGCCAGCAGTAGGGAGGTGTTTGGGAAGTACAGGAATTGACCCTGTGTCAGCTGTTGTGGGGGTTTTCATGTTCAAGCTCTCTGGTGATATTTGTTGGGCAAATGGCGGGCAGCATTTGGAAGAGAAATATATCCTTTTGCTCCCTGAGTCAGTTCTTGATATTTAGTCATGTCTTCCTTAGTCACTTCTGTATAAATGCAAGTCATGTAATTTGGAAACCACAGACAAAGAAACGTGGGTGGAGTTTTGTGGTCTGACTTGTACAGGAGCCACGGGGCTCATTTACATAACCCTCTACCTAAGGGATGAGGTGGGCTCCAGAGATCTCCTTCCTAGCCAGCTCACGCATGCCTAAACTAAGCCATCATACCTGCTCAGCATGGTGCCTTCCCCCATTCCTTGACTAAACTTGAAGTGATAAAGGTAATGTGAATTATTACATATCCAGGAATTGATCTGGCTGACAGGAAAGTCCACAGACTTGTTGTCCCCATAGGCACATGGCGTAGGTGGATACCTCTCTGTACTCTCGTCGTTATCTAATGTTCTCTCCACGGCTTTGCCTTCATTACTGCCATACTAGATGGGCTTCTCTTTTGAACCTTGCTTTCCTCCATCTCCTTGCTAGTTGATTTGTAAGGCTCTCTTAGACCTCTCCTCACCTGACTTTGCTCAACATAATTAGAGTCCCTGTTATGTAACCAGGGCTGTCAGACCTTTTTCTCCAACTTTTGGGACAAATCCAAGATGTTCATGTGTACCCTTTCCATGTCTGGTGTTCAAGTGGCTCTTCCACAGCTCCTTAAGTGGCCTGTATATGCTAGGCCATGGAGTGGTAACAGTAGAGGAGACCGGAAAGAGAAAGGGATAAAGCAGCTTCTGGTCAAACACTTTCAGGCTTGTTTTATAGAGTTTCTGTGGCCTCATTTCCTAGCCACTTACAGACGAGGTCTTTAGAATTACAGTGCTCTTCTGTGTCAGTATGTTATGAGGGTAAAGAGGGACTATCAACTGAATTTTACTTGTCCTAACATACATAGAATCTAGGTCAGAAATTTGAAGTTGATCGGATCTGGGGTAAAAAATGGACAACGTCCATCACCCACAGATCTTTAGGCAAGTAACTTGTATGTCCTAGAGCCTGTTTCCTCGTGTGAACAGTGGGAACAGTGCCTTATGGGGCTGTGGTGACGAGCGAATGTGACTGCCTTAGTGCTCAGCACCTGCCAGGTCGATACTGCGCTGTGCTTGGAAGCAGCTCCTAGCTGGTCACTAACACTGAGTGCATGGAATGTTCTTGTCACAAGGAAAATGAGAAAGGAAAGGTCTCAGACATCTCGCTGTGGCAGGAGGTGTGACAGGTGTGCTCTTTCAAAGTGGGTGGACTTAGAGTGAATAAACTGCCTCTGTGGACTGCACAAAACAGGCTTGAGAGTGACCATACCCCATATAGCCTGGCAGCTAGCAGGGAGCCAGCCCTCCACTCCCTACAGGGAAGGCCTAATTGTTGATGTTCATTGTTGAAAGAATCTGGCACCCAGGTCCTAAGACTATGAACTTCTCTCTGGTCATCTGGAAGTGTGATGAAACCTTCCAGACTCTTCTGCCGTGACATACACTGCGGCAAGTGTTCAGCTTTTCTACCTTTGTTTTCTCTTTTGAATAAACAAGGCATCTGTTGTTACATTCTCTCCACATTTCTTCTCACCTGGTTTCTGTTTCCTTCCTCATGCCAGTTCCTATTTGTCCTCTATTCATCGTTAGTACAGAAAGTCAAGGAGTGTGATTGGAACAGGGCACTGGAAAATGAAGCCCAACAGAACTTACCCTTCCATCTGGTTAAGGGGTCTGAGTTCCTGGGGTGATTCCCCCAAACCTCCTGGGGTGGCTGGACCCCAAAACTCTTCATTGCCATTTGCTGTCGTCTTGTTGACTGTTCTGCTATTCATCCCTGGCCACAGGCATACATACCACAGGCTCTCTAAGGCTCACTGAACCTTCCTCGACTCTTCAGTTTAGGAAGACCTGTTTTCAAACATGGTAGTATTATGTGACAGGTTTGGGTTATTGGGAATGCCAAGAACCCTTATTTCTATAGGTTATACTGTCAATATAGGTCTGAATTATCACTCAAAATTGAGAAAAATAATTATGAATGTATTAAAATATTGGGGGATTGACTAGGGGAAGGAAGAGAACCAGGCAGAGTAAGAGAGGGGGTACAGGGGAGGACAGTGGGAAGGAGACAGGAACAAAGAATAGTCACACACACACACACACACACACACACACACACACACACACACACACACAGAGTATATGAAATCTTTAGCTTGGTAAGATCATCTAAAACAGTCATTGCAAAAGTTCATTTCTCATAGAAATAAAAATTAAAGCAGCAATAATAGAGGAATGAAGGTATGAAAAATAACTATCAAAACAAACAGTCACATAAGAAATTGCTTTTGCAAATCTTGCCTGCTTCTGTATCTAGTTTATGGTGTTATTTCTGGAAAGTTCCCTGTATGCATGAAAAAGCACACGGTGCCCAGCATAATTGCTATATTAATTTCCTATGACAATTTAAGACTACAGATTTATTCTCTTATGGTTCTGGAGCCCAGAAGTCTGGGGTTAGTAGGGCTGCTGCTTTGCTTGGTGAAGGAGGACAGGAGAGCTCTGAGAGGAAGCAATGTGTTTCTCCTATAGGAGGGAGTCATTGTGTAGTGGAGCTCTCCCTCTTCCAAAGCCTTTTCTATTTTGTGAGCGATATCCTATGTTTGGCTTTTATTCCCTTTTCTCTTTGCTAACTATCTGCTGCCGATGGCCCAGTGCCTCCTGAGTGTTTTTGGGCTGTACCCTTTCACTTGGGAAGGTAGCCGTGCAGGTAATGAAGGTAGACACACAGAAGGTTCACAATGGGGAAGGTGACAGAGATGGCTTTTGCAGTTTTTTGTTTTTATTTATAAGACATGGATTTATGTGCCTCGTGACTTGTTGTTTTCACACTTTTAAATGAAAAGGAAGTCCTAAGTCTTGTTTTCTTTCTATGTGTCTCACATCCCAGTGGCACTTGACCTTCCCTTGTAGTGTGGTGTGTTTGGAACCCTCCTTCTTCTTCTGCTGCTCTTAGCACCTCCCTTGCTGCCATGTTCTCCTTATTTTCCCTTTGACCCACACGATGGGACAAGTACCCTGGAACCCCCTGCCTGCAGAGCCTGCCTCCACACCTGCAGAGCCCACTTGTACAGTCTGCTTCCAGGAGACTGTGTAATCATGGATCCTGAGAGATACGGCAAGTATGTGGAGTGGGTCATGTCACATCTGCATTTTCTAAAATGCAGGAACACCATCCCATCCCCACCTCTATGGCATCACCAGTTTCACATTTTCTCTCTACAAGTGTAAACATTTGTATTGATCGGTGTCGGAGTTGGAATTAAAATGTTGAAACCATTTGTCATTTAAACAATGTAAGTAGAGTATTTGGGAGCAAGAAACATAGGTTTGTACATTGTAAATGCTCCAGGTTTTTTTAGGGGGTTAAAAAAGGACAGATTAGGGGTTGGGGATTTAGCTCAGGGGGAGGGTGCTTGCCTAGGAAGCGCAAGGCCCTGGGTTGGGTCCCCAGCCCCGAAAAAAAGAACCAAAAAAAAAAAAAAAAAAAAAAGGACAGATTTTTATATGCATAACAGATATTTCCTGCTAAAACCCTCTGCCTGGTGACCACAGTCAGTTCCAGGGTGGTGGCCGTTGAGGACTGTGCCTTTGCAGAATGATGACTTTATCGATTGCTGGTTTGTTCTTGCCCACAGGACTCCTCCTCGGGAACTGGCTGTGCTGCTGTGCAACAAATCCAATGCATTTTACAGCCTCGGGAAATGGGACGAGGCTTTTCTTGCTGCCAAGGAGTGTCTGCAATGGGACCCAACCTATGTGAAGGTATGGGGGTGGCTGCTTCCCTCCTCTCCTCCTACTTTGGTTGCATTTTTCCTTCTTGTCAAGGTGTTTATTCTGGAGATGCTTCTTGAATGCACTTGCTCCTCAGACACAGGTCCATGGGCTGGGGGAGCCTTCCCTGGAGAGGAGTTAGGTACAGGGCTGGTGAGTGTTGAAACATGCCCCTGGCGAGGGTGGAGCCTGACTGCCTGGTATTTGGAGCTCAGTGAGAGGCTGGAGGAGCTCACTTAGACCTGAGAGAGTGAGACTAAGATGCTTGATCTGCATGTGGTCTTTGCTCTCCGCAGGCTTCATTTTAGCAAAGCTTTATTTCAGATGGCAGCTCAGTGGAAATCAAACCCTTCCAGGGGAGTAGGGAAGTCTGGGAGGCCATTAAGACCCTATAAGACTGTTAACAAAGGTTAGGGAAATGTGTGTGTGTGTGTGTGTGTGTGTGTGTGTGTGTGTGTGTGTGTGTGTGTGTGTGTGTGTCTTTAGCCCTGCTAGCCTGGAATTCATTATATAGACTGGATCGGATTAGCCTTGAACTCACAGAGACCCACCTGTCTCTGCCTCCTGGGTGCTGGGATTAAAGGCCCGTACCCCCACTATGTCTGGTCTGGCAAGCATTGATGCTTTTTCATTTGCAACATCCTGAATGGCTACTCTGTAAGGCATTGGTATTTGAGGACACACAAAGGATGGAGAGACATCATCTCAGACCTTGGGTAATTCATACTCGAGCTTAGAGAAGAATGGCAGAGAATACGAGACAGTGAATGCTAACTTCTGGGTAATGGAGAAACTCCTCCATGAAGCGGGAAAACACTAAACATTAGCTTTTCTGTCATATGCTCTGATGTGCACCAGAGATTCTAGTTCTCAGCTCATGGTCCTCAACCAGAAAATGAGCGGATGCCCAGGGCTGCAAGAACTAAGGAGAGACTGAACAAAATTGCTGGCAGCAGAAATACAAGAAGATGTGTGGGGGCTGGGGGGCCTGAAGGTACAAATGACTCACATACTGGGAGAGAGACTTGAATATTTCGCATTGTAAGTAGGCACTGACCCTTATACATGCTAGGAATGCACTACTCCTCTACGGAGCTACATTTCTTAGAAGGTGGATACTGTAGAAATTACTGAATTCTTCTCAAGGGCATGCTAGGGTGGGGAGCAGTTAGGCCCTGCATGCATTCCCACTATCTTGGCTATGGCCCGAGGAAAATGTTCTGAATGATGCTCCCAGTTTCCCTGTGTGTTTATAGATCCGGCTCCTGACGGCACAGCAACCATAGCCACTCTTCCAGGTTTACTTGGAGCTCCTAGGTGTCCCTTTTCTCCTCCCACACTCACTGTTCTCTGTAGTAGTTCAGTGGCTGGAGCCTTAGGGAGTTAAACTGAGGAAACAAGTATGCATTTTATTTGTTGATTTCTTTGTGAGGATTCCTGTAAGATCTAATGAAGGGGACAAGCCTAGAAGTGTATGCCTTTTCTTTCTTTGTTCTTTCTTCCTATCTTTTTGTTTTGTTTTGTTTTACTTTGCTTTTCAAGCCTTGGCTGTTCTAAAACTCACTTTGTAGTCCAGGCTGTCCTGGAGCACACACAGATCTGCCTGCTTCTGCCCCTGCTGGGATTAAAGGTATACACTCCCACCACCCAGCATAGTTTTGACATTTTTTTTAACAAGAGTGAAGTACAGGGAAGGAACCTTAGGTTGTAGGGGCTGAGACTTGTATGAGGAAATACATAGGAAGAACTGTTTCAGGAAGAAGGACTGTGTGTTTTCACCTCAGTGCTGATGGTCAAAGTGCTCCAAAAGCTCCCTCAAGTGAGGGGACTTATGGTAAGTGTCCTCCCAGGAGATCCTGCGTGCAGTGAGTTAGAGAAGGAAGGCTTTTCTCTGCCTCTTTTAAGTCACAAATGCCTTCCCTTAAAGTCATCTTTATGGGGATATGCTTGGGGATAGCATATTCCCATACTCTTCTCCCTGCAGAATAAAAGATGGGATTTTCGACCTGAGAAAACAAAGCAGTGAAAAATTTCTGTGCCAGCTTTCATGCTTGAACAAACAAACAAACAAACAAACCACCCAACACAGTACAAATGTAGTTTCCCCTCTTTTTTCAAGTTGTTACCTGAGCTCTTTAGATGTGCAGAGAAAGGTTAGTTCATATTAATAAATACTGAGAGATCCAAGGATTTCTAAATGCTTGGTTTTGCATGGACCCAGATTGTGAATACTTCCGTTAACTTTGAAAGCAGTCTTGGCATGTCCCTGCCACTGCAGGTGACTAAACTTGGGAAGGCAGTGTCCTCTTACTCTTTTGTAGAATCACCATTCTCCCTCTTAAATATTACTTATTATATATTATACATATTTATGTGTGTGTGTGTGTGTGTGTGTGTGTGTGTGTGTGTGTGTGTTGGAGGCATGTTGGAGTTGGTTCTCTCCTTCTCCATGTGGGTCTTGGCCCTGACTCCAGGTCACCAGGTTTGGCAGTAAGTGCCATTATTCACTCAGCTGTCTTGTTGGCTCTGCTCCCTCTTAATTGTACTTTTCTTCTCTTTACAATAATCATGGTGTTTTCCTCTTGTTTCTAGACCTTATAATATAGAGCTCAGTAGCACTCAATGTTTGTCATGGCAGATTTTTCTTACATATCAGTGAACATTGTGTTTACTTGGAGTAAAAGGAACAACTTCTGTGTTTACACAGAAATCTCACTCTTTTTCTGAATGCCAGGCACAGGACACCTTTCATTCTTCTCTGTCCAGACTGTGATTAACACCACAAACAATGATCAATCAGCCTGCTTTCTTCCCTCTCTGTCAGGTATTACAGAGGCCTTAGAGTTGGACATGATTACATACTTTCTTAACAGGTAATATGTATCAGAAAAACATGGCACACAGTACAATGTGGGAAGCCTGTGCCCAATGCTTGTTAGAAGTTCTTCTTGGGACTGGGAGGTGGGGGTGATGGTGACTCAGTGGGGAAAGCGCTTGCTAAGCCATCATGAAACACTCGGTGAGGAATTCTCAGTACCCACATGCTTGTAACACCAGCACTAGCTGGAGAGAGAGCTAGGTGTATCCTGGGGGCTGGTGGGCTAGCTGGTCAGTCTTACTGACGTGACTCAGTGAGAGATCTTGTTAAAAATAAAAGCAAAGTGGAGAGCAATTGGTAAAGACCCCTGACACTGACTTCTAGTTTCCACACTCACACACATCACATATGCACATGCACACATATATGCACACGCACACAGGCACACACACACATCACACACGCACATACATGCACATACACACAGGCACGCACACACTCGCACACGTCACACACACTCACATGTGCACATATATGCACACACATACGGGCACACACGGGGCAGTGAGTTTCTTTGCACAGAGTGAGAGCTCTGGAGTTGGATTGCATTTGCCTTTCTTTTCAGCAGCAGAGGGAGGTGATGGGGACATCACAGCTTTACTTTGTCCTTTCCCAGGGATACTACCGTGCTGGTTACTCCCTGCTGCACTTGCTCCAGCCTTATGAAGCTGCTCGCATGTTTTTTGAGGGTCTACGACTTTTGCAGAGAAACCCGGACCAAGTGCAGGTTCCTGATTTTCTTGTTGGGATCTTCACAACGATGAGCAGTAAGTCAAACTGGAGAAAAATATTTTAAGTCCTTGTTATTTACCCCAAATGCCTCAGAGGAAAATGACTCCAGAGTGATCTTTTGGGAATAATGTATTCAGTTAGAATGAACTGTTCTTAGAGAGCATCCTGGAAGGTTCGATGGCTTGTGCCTTTGTAAAAACAGCAAAGTCCTGTTACTCTCATGACTTAAAGCTTTCGGAGTCATGTTTTCTAACCAGTAAGTTTCCCTTATCACTGGTTAGCGAGTTCCTTCTCACACTACTTGTCCTGGGTGATGTTCTTTAAAGTTTTATTTTTAAATAATCTTCTGAAAGTCACTTTTTTTCTTTAAAAATATTATTCTATGTGTGTGAATGTTTTCTCTCTCAGGTTTCCAGATGGTTTAGCAAGCCTTTCTGTGCTGTGCTCTCACATTGACCCTCGTTTGCTGTGAAAATAACCTAGAGGGCTGATGGAGGGTCCTGCGACAGCTGACGATATATACTTAGCTGCAAAACTCCTTGCTCAGGGATCAAAGGCCTTACCCACACATTCTGTGAGGGCTCTGAGGGGACCTCATGTCTTATACTTCTTGCCAGAGATGGTGCAGTCTACGGCCCTGGCTGTAACTGTGCCTTCAGATAGTGTGGCTATCAGATTTAAATTGTGCTGACCTAACCTGTGCCACTCATGTATGTTGTTCTAGGTAAAACAGTATCTACTTTAAGGCATACTCCTGTTTCAGAGGCGTCAGAATATAAAAAGTGATAGGCACATTAGAATCACTGGGAAAATCTTGGCTTTCAAAAGTAGGGCAATCACTGTTGCCGGTGAATGAGCTGCTCTTCACTTAGCAGTTCTCATGGCTACCGTGCTCACACAACTTTCGTGGTCTGTGGTGGAGCCTTACAGACTGGCGTGTTTAGTACAGAGAAGGATTAGTATTTAGGAGGAATGGGAAAGGGTTAGAGGTAGGCACAGCTGTGTCCTCCAGACAGAGAAATACAAAGTCTCCAGGTAGGTCACAGTTTCTTTCCTGGGAGGCTTGTTCCCAATGTCCAAAGATAGCCTATTTCCTCCTAAGGTAATGGCTTGGCCAGTTCCCAGAGCTTCCTCAGAGTCTTTCTGCATCTGTGTAAGTGTGTGTGTGTGTGTGTGTGTGTGTGTGTGTGTGTGTGTGTGTGCGCGTGTGCATCTTAGGGCCAGAAGTTGACGTCAGTTATCTTTGTCATTTTTGTCCACTGAATCTTTCACTGAACCAGAAATGTATACTGCGTGTGCAGGTGCCTTCAGTGATGAAAGAGGGTGTTGGATCCCCAAGAGTGGAGTTATAGGTGGTTGTGAGCCACTGTTTGTGGGCATGTGGGTGCTCCTCTGGAGGACTAGGCTGTGCTCTTAACCACTGTGCCCTCTCCAGACTGTAACAAGACTCCTTTAGGGCACCACATTGCGTGATTTCCTCCCAAAGTACTTCTTTTTTTGGAGAGTGAAATAGGCTTATGGCACAGTTCCTAAAAATTTAAAAGCAAATGTATGGAGTTTTACATTCTTTCCTATATCTATTTAATTTAATGTAATTTTTTTTACTTATTTACTTAGGTTTTGGAATTTCTGACCCTGGAGGAGGTGCCATGCTGTCCTTAGACATGGGCGTTTGTGTGTTTGGGAGGTGTGGTTTGGAGGACGAGGAGCTGCAGTAGCTGACAGGCCCCTCCGTTAGACGGCGTTTTTGCAGGAATTGTCTGCTTGCCACTCCAGGACCATGCTTTCCCACACCACAGTTTCCACCTGTTGAATACACAATAGCATTTGTCACCAGAGTGAGCTTTGTAACCCCATTTGGGCTGCTACTTAAATAGCAGTGCCTTGGCGGTTTACTTGGGAGAAGGGGAAGCCTCTATCACTGGGCTCTGCAGAGCGGAAAGCTAAGTGACGGTCAGCTTACATTATGGATGGCATCTGACTTAGGGGACTGCTTGTGTGGATGAACTTAAGGTAATTGTCATAATGGATGTTACTTTGAAGAGAGCTTTCCTCCTGAGGTCTTTAACTTGTCATTCGACTCTATGCGGTCTTAGTTGGGGAACTGTTCTTCAAGGCTCTAGACTTCCCTCACTTGAAGTTTCTAAGCTATGGAATTTTCTTTCAGGTGACTCCATTGTTTTGCAGAGTTTCTTGCCCTGTTTTGATCATATTTTCAGTACTGGATTTTCAACAGAAGTGTGGCAATCTGTAATACAGAAGTTGGCAAAGAAAGGACTGTGGCATGTGAGTACAGGAAATGACTCTCTTACTAGGAAAACACACACTGTATTAAATTCTTTAACATCAAGGGAATGTAATATGTTATTTGTTTATCTTGATACCATAATAACTTCTTAAAAATATTTATTTATTCTTTGTGTGGAGGTATGTGCACATGCATACCTCATGCATGTGTGCCTTTGTGTGTATGTGCTTCGTACAGTATATGTGATGTGTACTTCTTTATGTGTGTACATGTGCATGTAGATGCATGTGCACATGTGTGTACTTATGTGTGGAGGCCTGAGGCTGACGTTGAGTGTCTTCCTCGATCACTCTCCACCTTGTTTTGTGGAACAGGATCTGTCATTGAACCTGGAGCCTGTCATTTAGATAGGCTGGCCCTCCAGTGAGCTTCAGGGACTGACCTGTCTTCTCTTCCCTCAGCTGGAGTTTTAGATGTCTGTTTCTGTGCCTGGGTTTTTATGTGGATGCTAGGGATCTGAGCTCAGACCCTGATACTTGCTTGATGCACTTCACCAAGGGAGCCATCTTCACAGCTAAAGGTTTCTGTGTGGTTTTAAGAGACTGCTAACAGCTAACACTCTGAGGTCGGAGGTGTACTAGAGGCTTAACCTCCATTTACTACTTGAACTGATTTCTCCTTTGAGCCTCAGATTTTCATTTGTAAGTTGCAGGATACAGAGTTACTTTTTTTTAGGGTTTTGCAGAGAATTTAAAAAGAATAGTTAAGGGTGGTAATTCTAGTATGTGCTGGAGTTTTACAATGTGCTAAGCACTGAGTGAGCAAGTTTTCTTTTTCTTTTTAATGTGTATGGTGTTTACCCACATGCACGTCGGTGTTATACATGCTTGTCTTGTATTCAGGGGTTAGTAGACCATATCAGATTGTCAGATCCTTGGAACTGGAGTTACAAATGGTTTTAAGCTGCCATGTTGGTGCTGGGAATCGAACTCTGATCCTCTGGAAGAACAACCAGTGCTCTTAACCATTGAGCTGAGTAAAGGAGTTTTATAATAATCTGACATCACACAATCAAGAGAAGGCCCAGGAATCTAGTCCAAGGGGGCAGGCCCAATGTAGTGATGTGTAGGTAGTTTTTAAATGTTGGGAACTGAGGCATCTTGTAAAAGCCAGGCCAGCAGTTAGGACTGCCAAAGCCCTGGATACATTATCTAGGGCTAAGCACAGGCAGTGGGCCTGTGGAAGGTGGGCATTAACCAGGAATCAAACTGAAAGGACCTACTAGCAAACTTTGGCCTTAGTCTCAGTTCCTGGGCTCCTAGCCCATTGGTGAGGGACATGTATGAGGGAGGAAAGGAGGGAGGTAGAGTTATGTCTCTAGGCATGGTCATGTAGAGCCTGGAGTTGTAGGTCTGTGTGACATCAGATTGCCCTTACTGCTTCGTACTGCTTGATATTAGAGAATATTGTCTCTAGTAGGTTGTGAAGGATGTGGAAAGAACTTTGCTCACAGGCAGCCAGTACGACAGCTAGACAGAGAGACGGATTATCATGGCTCAGGCTAACAAACTTTGTAGTAGCTTAAAGTAAATGAAGCTTGCATTTTGCTTGTTGTTGCCCATACAATAACCTTTCTGTTCTAATAGCTCACGTGGTAGTATTACTATGCCAACCTTCTCCTGTTCTTCCTTATAAGCAGTCATTTCTACTGTTGTCATCAAAGAAAGACAGACTGCCAAGCAACATCCATGTCTCTGAGCTGTCGCTGCAAAGTCTTTTTGAGGTAAGGGGGTGGTTCCAGGCATGTGTCTCTGTAGGAGGAGGCCATGGCACTTGTGTTTAGGACTTCCAGCAGCTGCCTCATTGTAGACGTGCTATTCATTAGGCCCAGCATCATTAATTCATGTTTTACTGGTTCAAAAACTTGTGGATGATGGAGTTCAAGTTTAGTATTGGTGTAGTAACTTCCATGACTCTGCTAGTATAAGTTGGTTTTTTTCCAGAAGTATGTCTTCATTGGGCTTTATGAGAAAATGGAACAAGTGCCCAAGTTGGTTCAGTGGCTCATCTCCATCGGTGCAAACATCGAAACCATAGGACCCAGCCCTCTCCATGCCCTCATGCGGCTCTGCATCCAAGCGCGTGAGTGCTCTCCCCTTCACACACCCACCTCGCCGCCTGACAGCTCAGAGCCAGAGCTCAGCTACTTGAAGGCAGACTATCCAAGCCATTCAGGGTTTCAGCAAACACACAGCATCTTTATTCTCCTGGCACCTAGTAGTTTCCAGAGATTTGGCTTGCAAAGATTATGTGTTTTTAGAGTCTAGACAGAAGGGTAAGGACCTCTGTCCCAGATAGGAATTGGGACAGAGTGACTGTTGAGACGGAGGCAGCTTGCATGGTTCTGTCCCTCAATGTGTTTTTTGCCTGCCTAGAGGGCCTACAACTGTGTTTTGGGGCTGTGCTGGGGCGTCCTTGAAAAGAACATGGCTAATACAATTGGTTATATTGTCAAGGATGCATACACTCTCCATCTTTCACCCTTAGGATAGGAAGAAGGGCTGTTAAGCAGCCTGGCTAGGTGTCTGCCAATGACCTACTCTAATTCTGAGACTGTGTGTCTTTTAAATTTTTATTTATTTCATGTATGTGAGTATACTGTCACTGTCTTCAGCACACCAGAAGAGGGCATCAGATCTCATTACAGATGGTTGGGAGCCACCATGTGGTTGCTGGGAATTGAACTCAGGACCTCTGGAAGAGCAGTCAGTGCTCTTAACCACTGAACCATCTCTCCGGCCTGAGACTGTTTTTCTAGTTCCTCTGTCTGGCTTTGAATTCACGTTGTAACTCAGGTAGGCCTTGGATTTGTGTTCCTCTAGCATTGGCCCTCAGAGCACCAGGGCTATAGGCATGTGCCACTAGACCTAACAGGGCTGTCACTTTTATAAAATAGACTCTTTAGAGCATCATTGTTTGGTTTTAAAAAGTTAAATTTTCAGTCTATCATTAACACACACACATACAAACACACTTATACCACACCAGACAGAAACTTGGGTTCTCTTGTCAGGCATTAATTTTGGCATCTGCCTGGACCAGAAGTAGCCAAGAGAGCTCTGTTTAGCTCTTCTAGGTTGTGTTACCTTCCCAGAGGACCTGGGATTTAATTTTTCCATCTTTTATTTCTGCTTTACCATTATCCATTCTATACACTCAGGATTTTGTACGACACCGTCTTTCCTCTTATGCAGAGATTGGAAAATAAACATTTATAAGTAAAGCCTGACTAAAAGCACTATAGTCCTGGACTCCATTGTCAAATGAAGATTAGACAATTTCCTGTGTACAGAAGGTCAAGACCCTGTCCTGTGTCCTCTTTACCATAGCTGGAGAGAGATGTGGATCAGGGCACAGTCTTGGCTCCTTCCCTTGCCCTGCCTGCTCTGGTTTGTTCAACCCTTTTAAGTTTCTCTCACTAAGTAAGTCACACAGGCAAGAATTCCCGTCAAGCTTTTAAGGGGTCCTGACCTAAGATTATTGTGAAATGCCCGTCTCTCCTCTTCACTTTTGATGGAGAGTAGAAGTGTATATGCTCTAGGATTTTGATCACTTGGGGGGGTACATTTATTTACTTTGCTGATTTTATATAGAAAATAATACAACTTATTTCTGCCAGGGGAAAGTCAGCTTTTCCGGTGGGTCATGGAGTACAAGCCTGAGTGGAAAGAGCACATCAACCACAGAGATGATGCTGGCTGCACCGTCTTGCATGTTGCTGCTGCCCATTTCCCAGGATACACCATCAAGCGTGAGTAGGGACAGTATCATGGGTGTGTGCTGTGGGCCAGTGACTGCAGACAGCAGAAAACCCACATGTGGCAGGCTCAGAGGACAAACTTTCCCTGGGGTTAAATACATCTGGAGGAACGAGCTGTAAGCAGGAAGGAGGTGGGTGGGGGGAGAACCACTGGCTCCTGTGCTCTGTTGACTTTAAGTGGTTTCTGTGGGGTTTAATGATTCAAGAACATAGGCTTGGCTACATCCCTCCCTGCCCCGCACTCACCTTTATATGTGACAAAGTGCCTATGTCTTTTGCCAAATCTGTGTGGGCTGCCTGAGATAACCTGTGAGCCAGGCAACCGACATGGTCTTCATGGTCTTTAGAGCCTACCTACCATGGGGTACATTATCCTGTCATATGCATACTGCTGTACTGGTCACATAGAAGAGAGATGGCATAGCTGAAGAGAAGTTGCCATGGTGACATGGACAGCATTTTTAGACTGTGAAGGAGGAAAGCTGGTCACTCCCACAGAGATTTTTGATGACCCACTTCCCCCAAACTCAGACCCGTCAGCGCTTTCTGTCGCTAATATAAGACATTCCTTTTTTGGCATCATGTGTGTTGGCACATACATTTAATCCTAGCACTGGGGAGACAGAGGCAGGTGGATCTCTTTGGATTTGAGACCAGTCTGCTCTACGGTGAGACCCTGTCACAAACAAACACAGTGCATTTCCTCTACAATTTCAGTGGTAATGAAGCCTCAGTCAAGGAGGGGAGGTGACAGGAATAGTGGCACTCAAGCCTGGGAAGGTGGTCACCTGAGCAGACTTGTAATCCAGGCTGGTCCGGGATCTTCTGACAGCAAGCCACACTGGAAATAGGACCTTTTTAATTTCTTAAAAAAACAAAACAAAAAACCCCCACCATGTATATATATTAAATTTCTAATTTGTGTGTGTGTGTGTGTGTGTGTGTGTGTGTGTGTGTGTGTGTGTGTGTGTGTGTGTGTTGTATGCAAATAGAAGACAACTTTTGGGAGTTTTTTCTATTTCTTCCACCGTATGGATTCGGAGTTGAGCTCAAGTTGTCAGCCAGCCATAGTGGAAGCCTTTACCTGCTGAGTCATCTTGCTGCTCACTCAATGCTTTGGAAAACATGCACCACTTAGTCTTCATGGTCCATTTGATACCCTGTAGATGGGAGGTTTTTAACCTCCTTTTCTCGTGCTATAATAATTGTGTGAGTTTTCCGTGTTGTGTAAGGAAGTACCATCATCAATGGCTCACAAACGACACTCTCTTTGATGCTCCTTTTAAAGTTCACAGTTCTGTAGGTCAGTGGTATGGCATGGTGTAGCTTAATCTTCTGCTGGTGTTTTGGAATGGCTGAGTTCAGTGTCTGTTTTGCTGTGTCTGCAATTCTAGGTCTGCTTTCAGGCATATTTGGTGGGGCAGAATCTAAGATCCTAGGCTAAGGTCTAAATTTCCTTTCTGAATTTCTACCAGAAGTTGCTCAAAGCTTCTACAGGACATACATAGTCACTCTGGCTTCTGGTCCCTTCCAAACCAGCAGAGAGGAGCTTCTGTGCATCCCGTCCCTCTCATCTCTGTTTCTTTGATGATTGCTTTTCCTCTCTGATCTCCAGAACCTTGGCATTTGACACTCATGTAACTAGGTCAGGCCAAACTGTATAATCTGTCTTAAGGTTAGCTGACTGGGAGTGCAGAGTCTTATTACAGCAGCAGGTAGATTAATATATGACGGAATATGCAGACATCATAAGGAATCTTAGGGCTTAGCATTGTGTCTATCACAGTAAGATCTCCATGCACAGGAAGTATACATTTCTAATTTTAGGTTTTTGTAGTGAGAGAGGCAGCTGTGAATACAGAGGTGGTGGAGCGTGGCACAGAGAGCAGCCTGATAGTTGGCACAGAGATGCTTATCAGACAGTGAGCGCTAGTAAGTGTTACACTCGGTAGTCGAAGGTTAGCATTGATTTAATTCTATGTACCTGTGTAAGTCCTGTGCACTCCAGGGACATACCTGTTCCATTCTGAAAATAGTCAGATCTATGATCACTGAGGCACGCTGATGCTTGTCAGATAGGTACATCTGAGCACAAATGGAGCTGACAGAGGAAGGTTGGGGCTGGGGAGTGTAACAATGACAACAAAATCCTAATGCCAAAGCAGTTGCTCCCTTTTCATTCTGTCACCAGACAGGTAGGGGTGTGTGTGCGCGCGCGCGCGTGTGTGTTATGTATGTATATATGTTCATATTTATTTTTGTTTCATAAATATATGCTTCTTTCTGGAACAATATTCTGCTCCCTCTCCGGGGGATAAAGAAATCTGAAGTCACAGCTTGCTCTTATCCTTACAGCTGTAACTGTTGCCTAGTAACCAGATTTCCCCCTCGCTTTGCTTGTTGCCAAGGAGAGGGGAGAAAGGTAGAGAGGAGCGCACTTCTAAACCTCTTAAAAGCTATTGTCCTTCCCACTCCACACCAGGATTCCTTGCTTTGGGGGAGTTGGGTGGACTGCCCAAGGCTGTCGGTTTAGGCTGCTTAAATAAGAAGGACCCAGTCCCTTGAGCACTCATGGGGACTTCTCCTTATGGAAGGACACATGAAGATCCCCGTCTCTCATTTTGGTCTGCCCTAGGACAAACTGAAGATGTGCAGATGCTCCTGAGCTTTGGAGCAGACCCTACCCTGTTGGATGGACATGCTCGGTCTGCTGTGGATGTTCTGAAGAGGAACAGGAACTTCCGAGCTGTTGACAAAATCAACAGTCACCTGGAAAAGCTAGCTTCGAGTTCTAAAGGCCGATCAGGTACAGCTCCAATGGATTAACTTTTTGTGGGGAGATGTTGGGAAACTGGTTCTATGATCTTAGATATAAATTGATTTTTTTTCCTTCGGATGTGTAGGTGGAAGCGAAACTTTCCCCCTCCAATGTTCAGAAGTGTGTTTGTGTTTTTGTAAAGACAGCATGAGATAACTCTTACAGTGAGCGTCTATGATGTTCTCGGAACATTTCTACATTTGAACAGTGTGGGTGACCTCTGCCTCCACCACGCATGCGCCTGGGAAAACCATATAGAATAGGAGGCAACCAAAATTAAGCCTCCTTCTCAGGAACAGTTGCTGCTGACAATTCAAAGTATACTTACATCTCTGCTTTTTGACTGTTGGTTTAGGGACACTGCTGTGTAAGACTGCGTGGATGGCTTTATCAGTGCCACTGCTGGGTTTGTGTGGTAATCCCATTTGTACCGTTTGTCCTCTATCCTATATTCTTTAAATGTTTCCTGCTTCATCTATGGGTTGATTCTAAAATCAGAAACCAGTGGGTGGCATTTTCATGGCATTGTGATTGTTTTAAATATTGCTCTTCCTGCCATAGCTTCATGGCTGGGCCCATAGGACTGAATCACCGACTGTCTGACCCTGTGCCAGCAGTGCTGGTTAACACATGTGGATGGACTGTGCTCCTTACAGCCCCGGACTCGTGCACCACCTTTACACTGCTTGTTACCTATAGAGTCTTTCTCGATTTGCAAGAATACCTACTCCAGTTAAGCTTTTCAGGGAGGAAGCATGGGTGGTAAAGTCATGGAGCGTTAATGTCTTTAACTTCATATTGACTACTAATTTGGGTATAGTTATCCCATTTTATTGACAGCAACTAGTCCTTGCCCTACCCCGTGTGGTTACACTTCTGTAATTAGCCATCAGTAACCTGCCATCATTTACTGGCAGCTTTTTCTGGTATATTTGTGAATTTTTTATATCTTTAGATTTATACAGTATTGTACAAAATTGTGTGACAACTTTGAAAAAATTATTTAATTTCCTTCTAGCCTCCATTGCCACTGATCAGAAGTCTGATGTTAGTCATTTTGTTTCTTTTTCTAGAACATTCTGTGGCCTTGAGTTCTGAAATGTCCTTGGCCTGTATCAGGATGGAGGTCTTTACTTACTCTTTTGTGGTGCTTCTTGGTTACTTTTAATCAATCTGTCCTTCTTAGCTCAGGGAAAACATCTCCTATCATCTCATCTCCTCCAACCTCTTTCTACTACTCAATCATTGGCTACATTTGCTGAGTTTGCACACGTATACTAAATTTGGTTTTAATTTGGCCTTCAGCTTTCTCTTTTGTAATTCCCATTGTTTACTGCTACAATTTAATTTTCCAATATAATTTGGAAAGTCATGATTTTAATTTCTAAGAATTCTTTTTTGTTTTGATTATTTCTTTGTTTTCTTGAGACATTTTATTTTATGTATATGACTGCACAGACATTGTTACACCACCATGCAGGCCAGAAGAGAGTACAGATCCACAGAAACTGAGTTACAGATGGTTGTGAGCAGCCGTGGGTGCTGGGGATTGAACTCAGGCTCTCTAGCAGAGCAGCCAGTGCTTTGCAAGGCTGAGCCTTCTCTCCAGCATGTTTCTCACTGTAATGGTTCATTGTTTTCGTCTGCCTCATCTTCTTGGATTACATTTAAGAATGTCTCCCCACCCCCGGGGTTATTTATTAACATCGAGGTTTTGCTGGTTCCTTTTCCTGCTTCTCTCTGATGCTATTGTGTTCTTTTAACTATCTCCTGATTTTTCTGTCACTTACATTTGTGAGTGAGAGACTAGATGCAATGGTTACTGCTTGTATCCTGGAGATATTTAAATTCCTCTGAAAGATCCATACCCTTAAATGGGTAAACAAAGGCCACCGTGGGGAGACAGTCTAATGTCATCTCAGGATTGTTGGAATTGGCAGTTTGATAAGAGGTTTTTGAAAGATTTATTTATTATTTTTGTTTTATGGGTGTGTTTTACCTATAGGGGTGTAAGTGCACCATGTATGTGCAGTACCCCAAGAGTCTAGACAAGGGTGTCAGATCCCCTTGAACTGGAGTTACAGGTGACTGGGAGCTGATGTGCTGGAGATGGGCATCAGACCTGGGTATCCTTGAAGAGCAGTAAGTATTTAACCCTGGGTCAGCTCTTCAGCTTCCACACCCAGCCTTCTTGGTTGAGGAGGTTGTTTTAACATCTGCTTACTAAGTTAAAGTCCCTTGTTGTTTCCTTGAGGCCATGATAATAAGAAGAGGGAAACATTTGTGGAATCTCAACCCTCCCTGCTCCCCCATGGGTGTCCACACTTCAGACTGTGACATACTAGGTTTTGTTTTTAAATGTATTCTTGTTTTAAGAAATTGAGATTTTTTTCCCCCCTGTAGGGCAGTGTAATTAGCCAACAATTGTAACATGCTTTCTGATAGCTTGTTTATATAATCTGTTTCAGAGTGGCCTTCACAATTTTAGAAATCCAAAGTAACCAAAGAAGTTACTTTGCCTATGAATTTTGAAGTTTTAAGATAACAAAAAGGATTGTTAGTAGGTATGGAGTGGCTGACATGTTTCCATAATTATTATTAAATTCTAGAATAGCTCAAATATGTTTTTAATGGAGCCTTTTAATATCATCTGACCCTAAAAGCATCTTATCTGAGTCAGTCTTTATTTTTATGTTTTTTGATGCTGGGGTTGGAACCCAGGACCTTGCCTTTGCTAAGTGGTGCTCTGCCTCTGAGCCACACGCTATCTCTGAGACAGCCTTCCTTCCGCACTTCTCTGACATTAAGTAGCTGGTTTTGGAACCAAGAGGTGTGGCTCAGTGGGCTCTGCTGGTCCTCATCGTGCTCATCAGAGTTAAGTTGTACTGGCAGAAAAGCATGTGGGAGAGGAATGTGTGCTACTCCAGGACTCCTGTTGTCCCCAGGCAGTCTGGTTGGCAGTGCTGTCTCCATTTACTGTTTCTGGAAGGTGTAGACCCCATTAATGCTGGTGGGACTGATCTCCTTGGAGAGGGTGGCCTTTGGTATCCGTGAGAAACAAATGATTTTGTTAAATATTTTTACTGTTCTCAAGACCAGAGATTTCTGTTTATAATATGTTTGTGTGCACATGTGTGCATGCAAATTCTGATTTGGGAAGTTAAAAGGGACACTAGATTCTGCATTTCTCACCAGTCACCAGGGAATGCCATTTTGAACAATAAAACTTTGATTTTATTCAGTCAAGATTATAAAATTGTCTTTGACAGCTCTTGGTGGCCACCACCAGATGGCATCATGTCCATGTGCTCTGGTGCTGCTGCTGGGTCTTTTCTTAGGAGCAGGAACAAGATGGAGCCTTTATCTGCTGCTGCCTGTGTTCTCCCAACCCCTGAGGCTTTGCCTAATGAGCTGTGTCCAGCTCTGAAGGGGAGCTGGCTGCTTTCTGCCAGGAGGGCGCTCCTTGTTAGTGAGTACAGCTGTAGGCTGTGGATATAAGATGCCAGTTATATTTTCCTCTTTTTGTAAACCAATATTTTACAGAAAAGGCATGAAATGTAGGGAAGGAAATATTAATTTCCCACAAATTCACCTACCAGGAAAACTTAATGTATTTGTGAACTGATCGTTTAGCCTTTTATTCTGAGTGTGGTTATTTGCTTTTCTTTTTCTTTTATAAATTGGGATTGATATCTTAGCTTGAGCGAGCTGTGTGTAATAAGACACACAGTTTTGTCTTTTATACCTTGAGTGATAGACTTTGGGTAAAACTGAATCTCCTTTTGAAATGATTTTTGTCTAGTTTTGACAAATTCCGAGCTCCGTTGCACATTCTAAGTTCCCCTTAATTTTGATTTTGAATTATTTTTATTTATATTTACTAAATATGATCACTCTAGAAAATTTGTAAAAGTGGAGTTCTGTGTACCATGCTGACCTGTTGTTAATTGTACCTTGGTGTATTTTCTTCCTGCCACTCTTGCTTATGCTTCAGCTAATAGTCATCTTTTAAAAAATCTCTGATTACAGCATACAATTTTGTTTTCTGATGTTTCCTTCATTTCATATTAAGCTTGTGGAAATTTTTGAAGAAAAGGAGTAGAAAACGTAGATAATAAAAAGATACCTGCCACCGTCACTCAGGGACACCATTTGTCACATTTAGAAAGACCCCCACTTCACAAGCTAGAGGTTTTCCAGCTTGCTACTGCCTTCTTTACTAGTCTGTATCCTGCAATCATGTGTTTGTTTCTTCTTTTCCTGTTTATTTTCATATGACTTTTATGCTGAACTACTTCTCCAGTGGGAAGAATGATCTTTCTGAAAGGCTTTTAAAGGCACTGTGCAGGGAGAAGTGACAAATTTCCATCAGCTTGCTAGGAAAGAAAGTTCTTCTTTCACAAAGGGTCCTATTCCTTGCTTTCTATACTGTTGGTTTTCAAAGTAGTCCTAGGTTTTAGGGTGCAGGTAAGAGGCAAATCCAGGAGTGCTAGCCAGTCTCCATAACACCATGCATGTTTTCTGTCTTAGCATGGGCTTCAAGGCAGGTGACATGGGGCCTTTGACAGACAGTTGCTAGGTAGTATGTGATATGGTGGCCCTCCTGCTGCCTCACACCTGAGGCTCTTTAACTAGAAGTCCATGAGTATTTATTTACCACAGAAGTTGGCGTATATATATATTTCTGGTGTTTTGACTTTATTTGTAAAATGAGATCCAGGTGTGTGGAGAAGGCACAGCAGACCATGTAACTCTGCCTGGACTCCTCTAGTCTCTTAACCAAACTGTGTGCCCCTGACACTGGAGGGCCTTCACTTTGGCTTGGGCTCACGAAAGCTGTTGCGCTCTTGTTCCTTAACGTCTTTGTAGTGCTAGCAATAAAAGCTGGTGCTGTGATAAGTTTTATATGCCATAGTCATTTGTCTCCGGGAGATACTGGCTGAGGTTCTCTAGGCTGTTGTAACATTGAATGCTTCTTTTTTTCATTCCGAGAAAATCAGGAAACTATCTTAAAGAACTTTAGATGACAAACCTTAGATAATTATGGAAGGTTTTAGGTTTTAAATAGTTAACGTTTAGCATTTAAAAAATTGGGGTCTGGTGGTGGCACATGCTTTGACCTCAGCATTCAGGAGGCAGAGACAGGCAGATTTTTGTTGAGTTTGACACCAGCCTACGTAGTAAGTTACGGTTCAGCCAGGGATACACAATGAGACCCTGCCTCAAAAAAAAAAAAAATGGGACTGAAGATGTAGCTCAGTTGTAGAATGCTAACCTAACAAGTGTAAGGCCCTGAGTCCAATTTCTGGATCTGCTTCCTAAGGGTGAGATGTGTAAATTTTACTGAGAGTTCGAGAAAGGATGACTGGAAAAATCCCAGATGCTTTTTAGGGTATGTCCCATATCACAGTGGTTATAGCTGAAGCTTTGTACTAGACTTGGCTCCATCATTAGGCAGATGTGTGACCTTGGACTAATCAGTTGTTTCTGGTACTGTCACCCTTCCGCCTCCTCCCCCCCTCGCCTCAGCTAGGAGCCAACTGCATAATGTGAACGGCCCATCTCTCACTAACGTGCTCGTGCCCGGTAGCTGTTAGGGGAGGTTAGGTAAGTTGGATTACACATAAGGCCAGCCAAGTTTTATATATTAAGGGCTCAAGGGTAAATGGCACGCCCCAGACTCTAGGATGGGACCACCTTCTTTGAGGTCTTTTAGATGTTGGGCCAATCACAGTGAGGGAGTCTTTGGGCCTGACCATGGACTGACCTGCCCTCATGCTAACTTACTTGTAGCTGGTCTTTGCTGCTTTGTGGGTTCTCCTTTTTCCCAGCCTTCATTCTGATCTCACTCACATCACTAGATAGGAGAGAAAGAAGGATGGAGGGGAAAGAGACATAGAGTTCTCTGAATCTAATTTCTTTCCCTTTGTTTCTTCCCTGAGCACAACTACTAACAAACCACAACCAACCCCTGCCCAGAACAACCAACAACCCTGCCTGTCGCTGCTCTATATACCCTCTGAAAAGGTCCCAGAATTCCACATGTTACCCAATCTCAGAAACTATCTGTATCTCTCCTGGGGCATGAGGCAAATCACGGCTGCTTCAGGTAGTTCAAAATAGCCCTGAATTAATCCCACACCTGGGATTAAAATAAAAACGCTTTCTTACAATATTTCTGTGTTTTTAAAAGAAACCAAAATTCCAGAATTCTCAAAAATGTCACTACACTTACTCAAAGTTGTAAAAGTAAAACTTAAATTTTTGGAGTCTGGCAAAAATTCTTCCAAAGGCTACAAAGGTGGGAATGCTGCTTCTTGAAAGTCCTTCGTGTTTCATCATCTGTGGCCCCGGCCTCCTGACTTCTCTGAGGACTGTGTGTGCTGCTGTGCTCCCTCTGGCTAGCTCTGTCCCTCCTCCCAACTCAAATTGGCTTAAATTGTTTTTAAAAATATTTTTTGACTTACATGCTAGAAATGTCACAATTGGCTTCATTGTCACCAGGACCCATTGTCTTCCATCTTCAACCAGCCTGTCCTCTGGCCAGCTTTCCTCTTAGACTTAGTGGAGCCAGACGCAGGCCTCTAACCCCTGACTTATCAGCATATGTGAATCTGGGTACCCCCCATCCCTCTTGAAAGCATTTGCACATCCTGCCTCCCAGACTTCAGTTTTGATCTAAACAGCGGAGCCAGTAACTCTGGTCAGGATGACAGTCCTGACTGACTCAGGCCCAACTCCTTCACCCTCAGCAGGAAGCTGCTGCTACCAGAAGACGTGAGCAGATTCTGAAGGTCAGAACAAGAGATCTATTTTAGAAGTTTGCCTTTATACTTTGTTCTGATCCTTGTTAAAGAAGGACGATAGACTAACTCATGTTTAATTTCTCTTGTTGTATTAAATGAATATTCATTTCAAAGATTTAGGAAAAGATGGGAAGCAAAAGCCAGCAGGCACAAATGAGTTTATTTTGTTTGGGTAATCTTCAGTTCTCCCGTCTGCTCTAGTTGGAAGAAGAGAAGTCAGAGGAGCCTTTTTTGGAGTGGTTTCTTCTTAGCCAGCCTTTTCAGACCAAGTACAGAGTGCCCAGTGTATTAGAGTTTCAGACAAACACATTTTCAGGGTAAATATGTCCCCAGTATTCTATAACTCTACTAAAATCTGTTTGTTCATTTGGAATTTAAATTTAACCGAAAGCAGTGGCACCTACCTGTAATCAATACCAGCTGCTTACGGGTCTGAGGCAGGAGCAGCCCTGTCTGGACTACATAGCGATTTCAAACGCAGCCTGTGCAACTCAAAAGAATGTTTTTAAAAAAGTTTCTCTCATCCTCACTCCTTGCCATGGGATCGTGAGAGCAGGAGAGCTATCCCTGTCCCCAC
Source organism: Rattus rattus (assembly GCF_011064425.1). Taxonomy (NCBI): domain Eukaryota; kingdom Metazoa; phylum Chordata; class Mammalia; order Rodentia; family Muridae; genus Rattus; species Rattus rattus. Next base: position 102,333,985 of record NC_046161.1, read on the forward strand.
CTTCTTCAGGCTTCTCCTTGCCTGGGCAGCTCAGTAGAGCTGGCCTTGGATGTGGAGGTTGCAGGTGATTGGGCCCCAAGATCATGATGAGATGAGTGGGATTGGGTGCATGATGTGGAGTTCGCAACAGCAGCAGCAGCAGCAGCAACAACAACAACAACAACAACAACAACAACAACAACAACAGCAACATCAAAACAGTAAAAAGTTTTTAAAAATCTTAACAAACAAACAAGCAAACAGGGCCAGAAGTATAGCTCATTGGCAGTGCCTACCTGTATGTACCTTTTGTTCTCTCTCTAGCACCACAAAAGAAGAGAGGGATTGAGGGAGGGGTGCAGGGAAAGGAAAGAAAAAGAAAAAGGGAATGAATTAAAATTAACTGGCATTCTTTATTTTTATAAAGAATTTTTTAAATCTATTTTTTAAAATTTACAATTCTTTATTGGTTAGGGGACACACGTACCAGTTTGCATGTAGAGGTCACAGGACAACTTGTGGGAGTCATTCCTTCCGCCATGTGAGTCCTGGAGATCAAACTCAAATCATAAGGTTTGGTGCCAAATGCCTTTCCTCACTGAGCCATTCTGCCAGTTCCATCTATACAATAAGTTTGTATAGTAAATTTGTCAGTCTTCTTAGTGAGGAAGCATATTTAATTTTTCCTAACCGTAAGACTCACCAACATCATGGAAGGGGACAGTCATCAGCTTATGTCTACAGATCAAGGATCAGACAGAGATGCTTCTGCCCCAGGACACAGTCAGGGGCTGAAAACCAAGGCACGTCTGTCTCACCTCTACACGTCTTGGATTTTCAGCTCTTCTATCATATTTCCTTTAATTAAGTGTTTATCAATAGAGTATACTCCCAATGTTATGAAAACTTTAAGGCAGACCTTTCCTAACTCAAGTATTTGCCCTGAACCAAGCATTCTGTCTTCAAAAACATTTACATTTTTGACTCTGTCTTCTTCACTGGGCGTTTTTAGTCTTGATCCTGGAGCTCCTGAGTCAATGCCTGTTTTGATGTTCCTTCATGGTTAAGTAACTTGTCCAAAGTGATTTATTATTCCTTCATAAAACTTCCACAGTGCTTAAAAGTTTTCATTTATAAACTAATTATGTGTATATATAGGATTGTAGTTGGGTGAAGAAGAGAAATCATATGAACCATTTTTGGAGTATAGTTTATTTTTATTTTTGATAGAAATCTCTGCTGGCCTAGATGTTAACCGAGACTGTGCCACCACTTTCGTCAAATTCTTACTGGAACGACAGAAGTGGCCCGAAGTGCTTCTGCTGCTCACCCGCAAAGCCAACGGGCAGCCTCAGCTCAGAAATGGCCTCATCAAAGATTGTGACCTCTCAGACCTGGACATCTGTACTGTCATTCCCCATCTTAGCGCCTGGGACCAGAGGAAGACCCAGCTTCTGAGCCGCCTGATTGACAGTGGTGGTGAGTATGCTCTGTGACTTGTCTGGACAGTCTCAACCATAGAGCAGCGGTCCCTCCTTTAAAGAAACCAGCGCATTTCCACCTTTTTCTCCTAGTGCCTCCTTGTTGTGAAACAGCTAGGGTCAAAGTGGGCTGGCTTGAGGAGGGTTGTGTTCTTGTGAATCCCAGCTAGTCTGTTCCCATTTTCCTTGTATGTATGTACGTGGGAAGCACCATGTATGTGGAGGGTCTTTGGCTTTTGCTCTGTCCCAATGGTCAATTCCACTTGGCTTCTGGCTAATCCTTTTTTCTGCCCTGGATGCATTATGTGTACCTTGGTTCACTCTTGTGGCATTCTTTTTAATCAGTAGACCGGGATTTTATGATGCTTGTCTATAGAGCAATAACCAAGTAGTTCATGGGTAGAAACATCAGATGTTCTAGTAAGAGCATTGGTTAGTTGCATGTCCGGAATGTACAGGACATTGTGCTAGATTGGATTTAGTTAAAAAATAAATCAGAAGTACCAGCCTCTTCCTACCCCTATTCCCCACACGATCACTCTTGTCCTACTAGGTGTATGGCCTTGAGCAGGCTGTCACACCTTTACCCATTTATAAAATGTGAATAACAGCAGTCTTTTTCTTAGAGCTCCTTTACACATTAAATGAGTTTGTGCGCAGGCTTTTGGAAGAGTGCCTTAGCTGTGTGGTTTTCTCCTTTGTGTTGTAATTCTTCACAGAGAGTAGTAACACACTGGTCCTTGGCTTTCCAAATGCTGCACTCAGCACAAAGCCTCTGGGTATTGGCTCTACTCACAGGGAGATGGAGTGCCTTTTGCAAGTTATTTCTTCAAGCCTCTTCTTGTGTGTGCTGCTCTCTCAGAAATTACTGCTGTGACAGAATTCCTGTTATTCTTCGATTCAGCCAGCACTCACAGATCATCTCCTGCATCAGTGCTAGTACAGCAGGGCTGCAGATTTACAGGGATGGGCTGCCTCCGGGTGGAGGTTATGGAGGCTGCAGAGCAAAGGGAGTATGGACTGAGCTCCAAAGGAGGTGAGGTGGTGGTGGAGTGGAGGTGCATCAGGGAGGGAGGAGCAAAGGTTTGGAAGTGTACTGAGGTCCTGAGTCCTTACTGTGCCAGGCAGATGGTGTTAGAAGCATTAAGATTTCCTGGTGTTGTTTCCCGTCCTCATTCCATGGAAGGAAGTGTGGTCCTGCGGTAGGGCTAGAGGAAGGACAGGATCGATGGGAGGAGCATGACTAGAGAACATCATCCTTGAGGAGCTGGGTTTCCTGAGGGCCTGGGAAACCTGTTCAGAAAGGTGGGGGAAACTTCTAGGAAGTCAAACCTTGCCCTTTTTATTGATAGAAAGTCTGCCTCCTTCCAGGGTCCTGATGCTCTCTTTCCTGCCTCTTTCTTCCTTTCTACTCCCCTTCCAGCATTGCCTGAGGGTCTCCAAGACAGCCAGGACAGGCCGCTTCTCATGTGCCTGAGACACGAGGACTTCGACTTGGCTTTTCTTCTCTTGACCAAGGGTGCAGACCCCCGTAGTGTTTCTCTCATGGAAGGGGACACTCCTTTGCATGCAGCGCTCCACATCTTTCTGGACATCAATGGTAAGTAAGCCTCTTTCTTAAGCAGTCTGTTTCTGGAGGAGGGAGCTGGGTATTTGAACTGATTCTTTGCTCTCTTATCTGGGAAAAGAAATCTGAAAAGGGCCTGTTTCTTCACCAGATCTAGTGACATTGTATATCATGGTGAGTGATCAGATTATAGTGGACTGGGGTTGTTAAGTCCTAGAGTTGGCTGTAAGTAGCTTACAAGCTTACAAATACTTTCCATGTCTTTTTTAATCAGTTTTCAAGAATCCTGACTTAGAGGATCTTGCTATAATATCATCAGGTAATTTTAGGAGGTTCCACTGATTGCTGGGCTAGCAATTCTTTGTTGACAGGGCTATCTTGTCCATGGCCTCTGCTCACTGGTTGCCAATATACCCTCCTGATTGTCACAACTAAATTGCCTCCACATTGCCAGATTTCCCATGGGGAAAATTACCTCAGTTAAGAACATTGCATTTAATGAATATCACATCTTTGAAGAAGGTTGATGTTGTATGATGCCTCACACTGGCCAGTCTGCTGTCCCCTGAGAAGAATGGCTTTGTACTCACAGGATTCTGTTTGTCTTTCAGCTGACATTGGCTTTAACTTCCTCAGCCACCTGTTGGATTTATTTTTGTCCAACCCTACCGAATTTTACTACCTTAATCCTAACGTTCAAGACAGCGATGGGAACACATTGATGCATCTCCTCTTCCAGAAGGGCATGCTGAAGCGCACAAAGAAGCTGATAGATCTGCTGGTGAAGTTTGACATCAACTTCAACCTGAAGAACAAAGCAGGCAAAGGTGTTAGGCACCGGATTAAGAAGAACGATGCTCTGCTTTTGGCTTGGAACAAAGCGCTGACAGAGAGCAGGCGGAAGAACCGGCAAGACCCTGCTGCCCACCTGGGGAGGCTGTCCAGATCTTCCGCCCCTGGCCATACATCTCAGCTCAAGTCACAGACTTCCTTCAAGTCTTTGCCATGTAGTACTGCTGACAGAACCCTTTCTAAGGGAGTCACAGAGATTCTCCCTGATGTTCAGGTGACCAGGCAGGAACCTGAAGCCATGAGGACACGTTCTTTGAGAGATCGCCTTGTACAGGACATCACAGTTCTGATCCAGCAGATTGAGTTGGATATGTCTCTCCCAGAGGACTATCCTCAGCAAGGCTCTCCCAAGATGGCAGCTGGCATGGAAGGAAAGAAAGACAAGCTCCAGAGAACTCAGAGTATGGGGAGCTCTGGCTATAGTAGAAACAACCCTGTTGCCTCTGAGGCTGGGGATGGGCATGCCCAGGCAGGCCCAGGGGCTTTACAGCTTGTTCCAGTTGGTAACAGATTGGGAGTAGCCGGTGATAACCAGGACAACTGGACCATGCAGGAGATTCAAGCCTGTCTTCAAGACTTTGATAACATGACCTGGGAAATTGAGTGCACCTCAGAAATGCTGAAGAAGCTGTCCAGTAAGGTTATGACCAAAGTTATAAAGAAAAAAATAATCCTTGCTATCCAGCAGTTGGGAAATGGTGAGTGGACCCAGGGCCTGCAGAAGCGGCTGAAGCACTCAAAAGGAAACATCCAGCTCTTTGAAGCAAAGCTAGACAAAGGTGCCAGGATGCTGTGGGAGCTTGCTATTGACTTCTCTGCTCGGTGCAGTGAGAACTCTGAGAAAATTATGGGTACAGAGCGGAATACCTACTCCATGGAGAAATCAGGGCGGGTCTATACGGAAATCATCCGAATCTGGGACATTGTCTTGGATCACTGCAAGCTTTCAGATTCCATCATGGCCATCTGCAGTGCCTACACCCGGGGCTTGTCCTGTGTCCTTCGAAAGAAACTGAAGGGTATCAACAAAGGACAGGTATCTGCTAACATGAAAATCCAGAAGCGGATACCCCGCTGCTATGTGGAAGACACAGAGGCGGAGAAGAGCATAGAGCAGGCAGACCCTGAGTACTTTCCTCCAGCCAGTGCTGTGGAGACAGAGTACAACATCATGAAGTTCCACAGCTTCAGTACCAACATGGCCTTAAATATTCTCAACGACATGACAGCCACGGTGGAGTATCCGTTCCGAGTGGGTGAGCTTGAGTACGCTGTGATTGACCTCAACCCTAAGCCCCTAGAGCCCATCATCCTCATTGGACGGAGTGGCACTGGGAAAACAACTTGTTGCTTGTACAGGCTTTGGAAGAAATTCCATGTTTACTGGGAGAAAGCTGAGCAGGCAGGAAGCCCATTGCTGTCCAAACAGATCTTGCCAAAGAGAAGGTTGGAAGTAGAACCAGGAAAAGAGAGTCCAGGCCGGGAGGAAGAAGAAAATGAGGAAGAGGAGGGTTCTATCAAAGTGGAAACAGTGGATAGTACAGAGGAGGAGCAGGAGAGTGAAGCCTGTGCAGGAGCCACAGTGGAGTCAGCAGGGGACAGCCAAGCAGCGGAAGGATGTGTGCCGGAGCACCCGCACCAGCTGGAGCATCTGCATCAGATCTTTGTGACCAAGAACCATGTCCTGTGCCAGGAGGTGCAAAGGAACTTTATTGAGCTCTCCAAGTCCACCAAGGCCACCAGTCACTATAAACCATTGGATCCCAGTGTCCACAAACTCCAGGACCTGAGGGATGAAAACTTCCCTCTGTTTGTGACTTCCAAACAGCTTCTCCTCCTGCTCGATGCCTCTCTGCCAAAACCATTTTTTCTGAGAAACGAAGATGGAAGCTTAAAAAGAACCATTGTAGGATGGTCCACACAGGAAGAGTTTAGCATCCCCAGCTGGGAAGAGGATGAGGAGGAGGTTGAAGCTGATGGGAACTACAGTGAGGAGGAGAAAACTACCGAAACACAAACAGGGGATAGTGATCCCCGGGTATATGTGACGTTTGAGGTGTTCACCAATGAGATATGGCCCAAAATGATCAAAGGGAGAAGTTCTTACAACCCAGCGCTGATTTGGAAAGAAATAAAATCCTTCTTGAAGGGTTCCTTTGAGGCTCTTAGCTGTCCCCATGGGAGACTGACTGAAGAAGCCTATCAGAAGCTAGGGAGGAAACGATCCCCCAATTTCAAGGAAGATCGGAGTGAGATCTACAGCCTCTTCTGCCTGTATCAGCAGATCAGGTCCCAGAAAGGGTATTTTGATGAAGAAGATGTCCTGTACAACCTGTCCTGGAGGCTGTCGAAGCTCAGGGTGCTGCCCTGGTCCATCCATGAGCTGTATGGTGATGAGATTCAGGACTTCACCCAAGCAGAGCTGGCACTGCTGATGAAGTGCATCAATGACCCCAATGCCATGTTCCTTACTGGAGACACAGCCCAAAGCATCATGAAGGGTGTGGCCTTCCGTTTCAGTGACCTGCTCTCTCTGTTCCACTACGCCAGCAGAAACACAGTAGACAAGCAATGTGCTGTTCGAAAGCCCAAGAGGATCCACCAGCTGTACCAGAATTACAGATCTCACTCAGGTACCTCAGGCCTTAGGTTCACCTTCTGGGGAGGGGCTGGAGCATTGGCCTTGGGCTGAGTCTATATCAGAAGGAAGAGCTAGTGCTAGTTACTATGCTCACTAGTGAGAGAACTTGTGATCCAGTACTCACCTGTAAATAGACCACTGAAGATGTAGTTTGATAGAAAGGAATCTTAAGTGACTATGTATTCATGGAGACATTTCAGGGCAGCATTTAAAGTGCTTTGTAAACCTCTGCTAACTTAACACTCCTTTGTAGTAGCACCAGTCATTTGGCCAGAGATCACTGTGATAGAAATTGTTGATGACAAGAAGCTCTTCGTGTGCTTTTGTGTCTCTCAGCATGTTTACAGTAGGAAGTGATAGCAGGCAGGCGGGAATTTTTATGCCATTTTTGGGCTCCCCTATCAGTGTAAAGTTTTGGCCATTGCTAGTTCGTAACTGACATGAAAGAAGCGGCAACAGATTTCTTTGGAACAGCAGTTGCTAATTATGTTCATTATTACTGTATATTAGAAACTTGTAATAATTAAAGAATTAGGAATACATTTTCACTTTACTATTTGATAATAGTTGTAACAACACATGCAGTTTTTCTGTGCTCTGCCTTAATTTACCTGGTATTAGGCAATGGCAGACGGCTGCTAAGGGATCTAGAGAGACCCAGGAAGATAGGTGTTGAGCGTGAGATCCCTTCACTTAGAGGAGATTGGTTACCCCTCAGGGGTGGAGTCCATTAGTAACATCTCCATTGTCTCATCTGGACCACTGGGTTGTAAGGATTTCATGGACTGACTTTTATGAGGGTGACTATTACATCTCAGACTTTAGTCAGCATTGTTTTAGAGCAGAGATAAGAAATGAGACTTGGTGGAGAAAAGCTTTTTCCAAGTCTGTTCTCTGGCTCTGACAGTTTTCCTTTGTGCAGTCCTATTTCGGCTGGGTAAATCTAGAGGAAAAGGATGATAGAGGCCTTGGTTGTCTCCTGTTAACAATTCATCGTGCTCTTCCCGTGGTAATGTTGCTGCTAGTGCTGTAGGGACCGATAAGAGGAAACAGTGATTCTTGATTTCTTACCATATTCTCACCATATTTATGTGGACATTCCAGTACCTGTAGTTGTATAGACATGTCTGCCTTGAGTTCTTTAGGCAGTAATCTTTATGTTATCATCAGAAGTTGTGATTGAGGACCCCTAAACCCTCTTGGTACAGCAACAAATTTCTGTCTTTATCTACTACACCCAGAGTGATAATGTGAACATTGTTAACCAGGTGGGAACTGGAGATAAGCTTGAAATAAAGTGTAATGTCAGGGTAGCCTGGCTACTTCAGTTGGTTGAGCATGGGACTCTTAATCCTAGAGTCGTGGATTCATGCCTCACTTTGGGTAACATCTATTGTGTGTAGTGTTAATAAACCATGCTGGTTCTGGCTAGGCTCTGGGACTAGCAGCCACCCTCCTGCTGGCTAATGCTTTCCCAACAAATGCCAGGAACACCTTCTGGTAGAACTCCTGGAAAAGAACAGCCACCAACTACTGCCCTGGACTCACTCAGCTCCCATGCTAGCTCTCCTGGTCTCTGCTTGCTGCTTACCTGGTACCACAATGACCGCCTCACCCAGATCCCTATAGCTGAGTGGAAGGAAAACACTAGAGACATATTTTAAAACTGACCAGATAACTCAAAGGCTGGGTGAAGAATATCCTGCCCCATCCTCTGTGGCCTCTGCAGGCAACTGCGGAGGCTACAAACTTTGGTGCCCTGAGAAACCTACATGTCCACAGCTTCTTCTCCACTCTGCCATCTGCCCCCACTCCCCATCTTCTCTGTCCCCCTCTTCCTGTCCTGCCTGGAAATCCCACCTTACCTTTCGCCCAGCAATTGGCTTCTGCCATCTTTATTTAGCCAATCAACAATTAGGGATACTTCCCCTACTACTGGCTCCCCATGAAAAAGAAAACCAAATAACCAAAACCTTAGCCATGCTGCATAGTATCTGACAGGTGTGTTCTGTTTCATCCAGGGATCCTCAACCTTGCATCTGGAGTGGTGGACTTACTTCAATTCTATTTCCCAGAATCCTTTGATCGCCTTCCAAGAGATTCTGGACTTTTTGATGGTCCCAAGCCAACTCTCTTGGAGTCTTGTAGTGTAAGCGATTTGGCAATTTTGCTGCGAGGGAACAAAAGAAAAACTCAGCCCATTGAATTTGGTGCCCACCAGGTAAGCTTCTTTGGATTATGTGTTCTGAAATAAGTCAATTTGAAGTCACAATCATGAAGAAGAAGGTGAGTTACTGTGCTCTTAATACAGAATGGATATGGGCCCGAGAGAGGCCATTAACTGTCTTCCCAGTCCTAGATGACCAAGTCAGTCCTGGTTATTTCTCTTTAGAGCATTACTTATTTTCTAGGCAAACAAAACTTCCCTTTATTTGTCTTTGTAGAATCTGATATTATTTGGACTTATTCTATTTTAGGTGATTCTTGTTGCCAATGAAATGGCTAAGGAGAAAATCCCAGAAGAGCTGGGGTTAGCTCTTGTGCTAACTGTTTATGAGGCCAAAGGACTGGAATTTGACGATGTCCTCCTTTACAACTTTTTCACTGATTCTGAGGTACGTCAGTCACACTGGATTCTTTTCACACAGTTCAGGTCTGAGTGGGACTTGTGCTCTGTGGAAGACAGTTTGGAGCTGAGGCTAAGAGTTCGTTCAGGTGCCTGTGTCTGTGGTAGAGCCTCTTGCAAATGGGGTGGTCTGAGAATAGCTCTGAGTCGTTACGGGCTACCTTTCCATGTACATCCCTGGTTCTCGTGTGCTCATGTTTCCTGAGTGACCGGTACTCAAGGCCAGGTTTATTAGCTGCTGTTATCATTGCCTCCCAGGGGTGTCTAAGTTGGAACAAGTTCTAAGGAGAGCCGTGCATGAGGGCCAGGTTAGCAATGTCCACCTTATAAGGGCAGAGCTAGGCAAAGTCAGGTGAGAGACAACTCCAGGAAGACAGTGAGGCTTGTTCCGGTCTGCTGGGTCAGGTAATGTGGGTGACAAGAGCAGTCACCCTGTCCCCAGCTCCCTTTGGCTTCACTACCACAGCTTCACACATGTAACCACAGCAGCCAGAGTCCCTGGATTCACCCCCCAGTGACTTCTGGGCCAGCCATCGCCTTCGTGTGGTTCCTGAGTCCTTGCCATGTTTTTCCTTCTTCTTTTTTTATATTTCCAAATTACTGTGGGTGACCCACTAAATCAAGACCATTACCATGGCTTCTGGCCACTGGTTTCCTTTCACTGACATCGTCTTTGGTGGGGACTCAGGCTCACTGCTATGGATCTTCCTTGTGCTACAGCTTGCTGTGTTTTGGTCCCTGTTGCAGATTTTCTGTTACAAGTTTGGAGAGGTTGTTTTATACCTAAATTTGGAGCACCTTTTAGCTTTGATACCTTGAAATTTACCCCTGATATGACTCTTGAAATAGAATCCTTCCTTACATTTTAAAAGTCATTCTTCAATGTCCTATTCGATTTAATAGTATTTATATCTGGTACTGCAAAGGCTGCCTTACCGTTTTATAAAGGACCTTTTGAATGCAGTGTCTCATCCCACCAATGCTCTGAGATCCTAAGGAATTTTATTACTGTTGTTCTGTAGATAAAGCCAGAAGTTACCGCGTTAAGTAAGTTGTCCATAGTTAAAATATTCATAGCAGAATCTGAAAAAATGCTTTGGGCACTAAGTACTTTCCCTTTGTCCTCCCTTCCCTTTCACATGTGAATTGGCTTCCAGAACCTTCCACAATGAATAACTATATCCTTGCCATGTCTAGTGTGCAGCCTTCCTGGTAGGCTTGTTAAGAAAAGCAGATGCATGCTCAGTAACCCTGCTATCATTTCCATCTCTGAGGTCTAACTCTTTTTTCCTAATAACACATCCACTGGTCATGGTTGGACTGAGGCTCTCCTGAAAGAGAAAGGGGTAAGACTTTGTTGTTCCTGTCCTTTATTCAGTGCCATTTGTATGCACATGCCAGTGATAAAGTCAAAGGTCAAAGATTTAAGGATCTATGTGGGGGAGCTTTGCTTTTGAAAGAAAAATCAGTTATTCTTTTACCTAATCCTGGGAATGGCACAGGCTCCTCCCTGTCCTTCCACTGATGACTCAGACTGTGTGAAACTCTGAAATACACAAAAACAGCAAACACCTAAACAGAATCCTTTGAAAGTATTTGCTTTATTCTGTGTACACGAGGAGACCTCCGATAAATATGTTTATGCGGTGTTTCCTGGTGTAATGCACTCGTGTGTTCCTTGGCGCAAAGAGTGCCCCCAATTCATCCTTTACAATCTCCAGACCAAGAAAATGCTACAAGCAAAGGGAAGGAAGTGCCTGGGGGAAAGAGAGGGAAGGCAGATCAAACTTCCCCACCCTCCGTGGTCTGGAATAGAGTTTCCTTAGAGGTGGCTGGATGAAAGTTTCTGAACAGTGGTGATGTGTGACCTGAGGGATGGGGGAGATTGTCTGTCTTTGTTCCTGCACTGCCTTGGAACATCTGGCATTTGGACCTGGGTGGGCATTTGGACCTGGGTGTGCATGGGCATGGGTGGACACTGTGTGTTCTCTCCAGATTTATTTTGCCTGTCGATTCACCTAATTACCAGGTTGTTGTCAGAGCTGGGGAGGCCGACCAAGGAGTGGCCTTATCACACCTTATAGGATGTTTCTTCATCTTAGTGGAGAAGTTACTCTCCCAGACACCCCTAAGCCGTCCTTGGGATTTGGAAGGGTGACTGCTACTTACACCCTGTCCCGAGTCGTTCTTTCTTTCACACTCACGTGGGAGAGGGATGGGGGCAGGAAACCCACAAACTTTGTGAGAGACTTGCTGTGGAATCCAGGCCTTTTACTTGGAAGAAGCAGCTCCTTTTATGGTCCCAAGTGCGCAGGTCTGTTTTCCATGCTACAAACACACAGCCTCTTCTTGTGTTCATCTTGAAATAATAATAATAATAATAATAATAATAATAATAATAATAATAATAATAATGGAAGTTTACTTCCTGGAAATGGGTAGCCACAAATCATCTGAGCATCTTTGCTCCCCTCCCAGCAGTTTTAAAATACATCTAGCTTCTTTGGCCCCTTTGTCAGCCCTCCTCCCCCTTTTTTTGCCTCTTTGCCCGCCAGGAGAATGTCAGCATTTTTACCTGCTTTCCTTGAACAGCTTGCTAAATAGCTTTGAAAGAGGGAGTTATGAGTATGTCCTAAAGAGTTTTTCTAAACCTTTCAACTATTCAAATAATTTTACCTATGGCTTCTTAGACTATGGCAATGAACCCCATAATCGATTTTTATAGTAACACAACCAGCCATGTTTAGTAGACAGTGCTTTAGTCATTACACTTCATTTAATCACGTAGTTAGAATAATTTAAAGCAAACATTAATCAGCTCTAACCACTTCATGGTTTGGACATCCTTGAGCCCTACAAAGGTGTCAAGTTACATCACTTTACAAAAAGGAGAAGCTAGAGAACGAAGTGGCTACACTTAGAAGATAGTGATGTCTAAAGTCTGAGACTCCTGGGAGTTTCACATTTTGAGTACCACATGTAATCTGGGCAGTTCAGCCTTGCTAGGGTCAGAAACTAATTCTGAAGCCTGCTGACCAATTCCAGCCCACTGGCTGTTTTCCATATATTGATATTAAGAATGGATTTTTACATTTTTGAGTCAAAGAAAAATACTATCTCTTGGCACATGGAAAGTATATGAAACTCAATTTAGTTTTGACCAATAGCTTTATTGGAATATAGCATGTCCATTCATTCCCCTGTTGTCCGTGGTTGTTTTAGATCTATGGCAGATTGACCAGTGAGAGACCGTGTAACATGCATATCTGACCTTTTGCAGGGGTTCTCAACCTTCCTAATTCTGTGACCCTTTAATACAGTTCATGTTGTGGTGACCCCTAACCATCAATTATTTCTTTTTGTTACTTCATAACTGTATTTTTGCTACTGTTGCAAATCTTAATGTAAATATCTATGCTTTTTGACGGTCTTAGGTGCCCCCACCAAAGTGGTTATGACTCACAGTTTAGAGGAGGTATTGCCATCCCCTAGCCATAATAACACTCTAAGAATTACCATAGTCTAAGAAGTGATGTCAGCCATAGGTAAAATTATTTGAATAGTTGAAAGGTTTAGAAAAACTCTTTAGGACATACTCATAACTCCCTCTTTCAAAGCTATTTAGCAAGCTGTTCAAGGAAAGCAGGTAAAAATGCTGACATTCTCCTGGCGGGCAAAGAGGCAAAAAAAGGGGGAGGAGGGCTGACAAAGGGGCCAAAGAAGCTAGATGTATTTTAAAACTGCTGGGAGGGGAGCAAAGATGCTCAGATGGTTTGTGGCTACCCATTTCCAGGAAGTAAACTTTATTATTATTATTAACCCACTTTAGCTTTGGGGGGCTGGGTAAAGAAAAGAGGAAATTAAAAACAAGTACTATACCCCAACATTGATTATCTCCTTTTCTTTACCAGCAAATTCCAGTTGTTCTATTATTCGCTGTTAAGAACATTGTGTTCAAGTTCAGATAGTAAATAGAAAATTTAGTTATTAATATGTCTTGTCTAACTTATATCATGTTAGCATACAGCATCTGATTTTTTCTCCATTCTTAGTTGACTAATTTAGATAATTCTGCTCCCTGTGTCTTAAATGTTGTCCCTATGTGACATCTCTTAACCACATTATGAAAAGCAGTATGGTTTCCTCTGTCCATACTGTTTGTTGACATTCTTTGAATTATTATAACACCCTGGGGCCCTTAGCATTTTTGCCCATCTTGGGTACCTACATCTGGCTTCTAAACCGTCTTATGTAAGTGTTGGTGTATTTTCATGGTAGCTTCTTTGACCTGTGCCTATGCAACCTTATCTCCTCCCACCTACTCTGAGGACATGGGATGTGTTCCTCTATACAGCTTGTGGTAAGGCTCCACACCTCTGGGTGGGGCTCAGTTCTCCACGAAGCTTGGGAGGCACTGCAAAGCAAAGTCTGTTGTTCTTCAACTTGTTGTTGTTGTTGTCCAGGCTTATAAGGAATGGAAGATCATATCCTCATTCATACCGTCATCTGACTCCAGAGAGGAAAACTGCCCATTGCTTGATGTTCCCTTGGAGAAGTCAAGTTCGTCCCAGGCTCGGTCCCTTATGGTGAACCCAGAAATGTACAAGGTGAATATGCACAGTTGTCCACACAGTGATGATTGATTTATTGTGGAAAGAGCAACTAAGGCTTGGAGAGAAGATGAGAAAGGAGCTTTCCTTGCAGGTGGCCGTTCTTCCATTACCTCAGCGATGGGAGTGGGGAAGGGAAAGTGGTGTTGGCTGCCTCCTCCCTTTCTGCAGAGCTCGGACCACGCAGGTGGACGTGCCTTCCAGCCATTCAGTTCCTCTGGAGCTAAGCTCTGTTTAGGATATCTGATAGACTCGACTCGCAGAATGTGACTGGGCTGGTTTAGTAGTAATAACAGTTGCTGTACAAGGTATAGTGTCTTAGTTTTAAAGAGCAAGTCACAGCAATGCGAGGTCTTGGTGTTCTGCTCAAAGGTCTACAGTAAGTCTTTAAAATTTAATTTTGTAAAAACGTTTATTTGCTTATTTCTTTATGAGTATTTGGGTTGCTATGGAGGCTGGAAGAGGATGTTAGATCTGCTGGAGCTCGAGTTACAGTCATATGAGCTGCCTGCTGGGACTCGGTGACTGGAGATGGGATTCAGGCTACAGGAGCAGCCATTGCTCTTAACTGCACAATCAGTTCTTCAGCCGCTAAGACCTTATTTCTTTTTGTGGGCCAGTGAGATGGCTCAGTGGGCAAAATGCTTGCAGGCAAACCTGGCTACCTGAGTTCAGTTCCTGGAGAATTCAAGGAGAAGGACTGTACTTACTCAACAAAGTTGTCTTGTGACCTGTACATGGGTGCCGACACATGTGCATATAGTACACATACAAATAATAAATTAAGTTTGGGTGCCGACACATGTGCGTATAGTACACATACAAATAATAAATTAAGTTAAAGTTAGCTTAGCTTTTGTGTTTTCCCCAAACTAGAGTAAACCCTTTAAAGCATCTTCATACTGTCAGTTGGGCACAAGGCTCATCATCTGTGTCCTCAACCTTCTCAGCTCCTCAATGGAGAGCTGAAGCAGCTATACACTGCCATCACGCGGGCTCGGGTCAACCTCTGGATCTTTGATGAAAACCTAGAGAAACGGGCTCCTGCTTTCAAATATTTCATTAGGAGAGATTTTGTCCAAGTTGTAAAGACAGATGAAAATAAAGGTAAGATCTCATTAAAATATCCTTGCTGTCAGAGGAAAGATGCATCTCTCTACTGTTCTGATAGTCATGTAGAAAGGGCACAGTTTTGATGTTTTGTGTTTTGTAGTGCTGAAGATTGAACCTCGGCCCTATGCAAGTGCTCTACCACTGACCTGTGCTTCCAGCCTGGGCTATAGAGTTTCGTTTTGTTTAATAGTACCCCCTCCATGATTTTCTCAGAAAACAAAATTTTAGCTTAGTTATGTAAAGGCATCTAGGAAAGAGTGTTGGTGATGCGTTGGGGAGAGTCTGCTGCTTTAGGGAACATCTGTTATTTGGCCTTTGCAAGTGAGTGTTTGGTCTCCTTGCCCTCCTGCTCTCCCTCTCTCACTCTCTTGCTCTTGCCCTTTTCCCCCTTTGTCCCTTCTCTCCCCATCCCCTCCCCCACCTCCCCAGCCTCTCTTCATGTGCTCATGGCCAGTCTCTGTTATTTGTATCTAATCAGCTCCTGGGGATGAGTAGCAGAGAGCCCCATGGGGGAGGGAAACGCATGAGGACACAGTTGCAGGGCTGCTACTCTGATACTAACTTTACATTGCTTATTCTTATATAGGTCTTGTGAATGTGAACTTTTAGAATAGATGTGGACATCATTTCCTTCTCTTTTAGCTCCTCTGCAGTGTTAGAGGGCTTTACAGAATTATCATACATTATCATCATCATATATTATCATCATCATAATTTACAAAGACTAGCTAATAAAACAGTGAAGTTCTCTGAGTAAGATAAGCTTGAAGAAATCTTCCCTTAATGGAGAAGAAATCTGTCTTTCTTGAGAGCTCGTTATGAGGTGATTCCTCTAGACTATTCTAGGTTAATTTCTCTGAGGGTGGGGAAGAAGCAGGGCTTAGGTACTGCAGAAAGGCTTGCTGAATGTCTACTTCTGGTTATTCTCATAGCTCAACTGGGGACTGGGATCCAACATTCCTTTCCTAAAAACCAACCGTTCTTTCAAAAAAGGTGAGAGAAGTTGAGGGTTTAAAATTTAAAAACCCATCTTCTCAAGGACCCCGCTGTCTGAACATGTTCTGGTTCATGCCCAGCTTTCTCTTCATGGGCCTTTCCCTGCTCACTAAAGGAAACGGAGTGGGTTGGCATAGTATATAACTTCTAATTTATCCTGTAACTCATACTCCAGATGTGGTCTGGTACCATTGGAGAGATGATTAAGATAGGTAATTTATTCACAAAGTTAATATATTCAAGAGCCACAGTTCCTTTTGCATAGCAGCAGTAGGAACACAAGAGCACGGTTAGCCTTAGTCACATGCTATGGACCGACACAGTACACTCTTCCAGAGCACCTATCCCTCCGGTATGGCTGAGTGAGAGCTGAGTGTGGTGGTGACACATTTTGGGCTTCTTTACCCTGGTCATCTTGTCCTCTTCAGATGTGGTGTGGAGTTTTGCTGTGGATATAAACTCCCTCCCAGAACAGAGAGCAGCATTTGTGGCTGCAGAGTCCTTGCTGCGTCCTGTTCCGTACGACTAGTGAACAGAAGAAGGGACGGAGTGGGCCGTGCAGCTCTGCCTCGGTTGCCCCTTCTGTTGGTGCCTTCCAGTCTAGATGTCTCTGGCTCCTTGATCTTTGATCTGGTTTGCTCAATGCCTTGGCATCCACCGTATCTCTGGTACTTCATGAACTGCATTGCTGCTCATTGCTCGTGACATTCTGAGGCTCATGGGTGGGGAGGATTGGTGCAGTTACAGGAAGGTTTGTATGGAACAGGAAGGACAGACAGTTGATGGCTACAGTAGTGTGTGCCCACCACAGGGATGTGTTGGATTGCCTACCCCTGTGAGGACAATATTGGCAGCTAAAGCACAAAAATGGGTTTTGTTCAGCTTGGGACAGCTTGGGATGTTTTAGATTCACATTGGTATACATAGCTGATACACTTCAGTAGAAACTATATTTTGAATTTTTGTCTTTTCTTCAGCTACAATAAGTGAGTACAATATTTTCTAACAAGGCTGGTCAGTGGCAGTGAGCCATAGCTCACTATGTCAAGCATTCATGCACACATGAGAGTGAACACCCAGTACTCCATAGTGTGCTGGTTCCAGTTTACTGTAGGTTACCAAGATGGAACTCCAACAGAATCCAAGTAGCGTATGTATTGTAAGATCCTGTTTCCTTGAATCTGGGAGCTAGTTAGCTTTGGATTTTCAAGGAGGAATTAATTAATAATCACTGTGTGTCTTCTACCTCAGAGCTACAGACAAGGAAAGTATACCAGAATTTAAAAAAAGCAAATTATGTCTTTTTCTTACTTGCACATCCTCCTTCTGAAACCTATACCAACTGGTCTCGGTGCTAAAACACATGTTGATGAAGTCTAGACAGTCAGCATGAGCACCACAGGAAGTCGTTTTCTCATTTCTCTAGTTGATACCAGGCGTGGGTGAGGTGAGGACTTGGTTAGTTTCTTCTGAGGTTGCTTTTGGGCTTCCAGATGAGCAACACCTTCTCACTGTGTCCTCACATGGTCTGTCTTTGCTTTGTGTGGTGCACTTGTGTGTGTGTGTGTGTGTGTGTGTGTGTGTGTGTGTGTGTGTGTGTGTGATGTATCCTTATCTCTTCCAAGGACACCAGTGAGATTGGATTAAGGATCACGCTCTGAATAAAGCTCTGCTTTGAAGCAGTAGAGATAGAGAGTTCAACAAATGAATATGGAAGGAGACAGTTTAGGTCAAACAGGTTTAAGTCAATGGCTACCACTTGGAGAAACCAACTGGCTCTTTACTTTCATTGTAGACTTTGATGATAGCATGTTTGTTAAGACCTCAACCCCTGATGAGTGGATCATACAAGGAGACTATTATGCCAAGCACCAGTGCTGGAAGGTAAGGAGCTGGGCCAGACATCCAGGGTGAGGGATGTCTGTGACTGCTGGCCTCCGCAGAACTCATGGGAAGGTCTCCCACTATCACACTGCTGACTAGGACACAGTGAGGATGGCAGTGATTCTGTCACTTCTGAGTTTGTCCTGACAGGAGAAGAGATCCCTGCCCCCTTCCCTCCCCAGTCCGTGAAGCCATGGGTAGCTCTTCATTCCAGCCATTGCTGGCACATACCGATAGGTAGGTAGAGCGCCATGGTCTGTCCCTGCCGTCCTATTTTTATTTCTTTGATTGATTTTTGCAGCTCAACAAAACAGTCAGAGGCCCAGTCTTATTTCTTCCCTTTGTCTGTGCATCTTGCTAGAGTGTTCCCCTTGGTTTCTGCAAGTGGCTGCTGCAGCTGCATCCACACAGGGATGAAGGCAGGCACTTGCTTCTTTAGGATCCCAGTGGACTTGCTCATAGTTTTCCTGGTCAGTCCTAGGCCGCTTGTCCCCATCTCCGTGAAGTCATCTGGGCATACAGTCCTGCCTGACAGCTTCAGCCCTTTATGTAGAGCAGATTTTTTCTGTCTTGCAAGAAAGGAAGGAGGATTCTGTGGGCAGCAACACCACTACATACAGAGCCCTAAAAGATCACACCTTCTGGATCTGCTTGCCTGGGCACCTGGGTGACTGGGTCCTCACGTCTGCAGATGAAAGCAGCTGTGCTGGGTTTCACAGATGGCGCTCTTGACTTCTGCACCCCATGTGTGGTATCCAGCTTCTCAAGTGTCACACAGAAGGATGCCCATGGGTTTGCTCCTATGACTAAGAGAAACTGTGAGACTGGTTTCTCTGTGGGGCTCATTCTGTTGCCCTAGCAACCCTCATTATTGGATTCTGTAAAGTTAGGCCTGAGTGAAGGAACTGGGCAGTGGTGAAGACCCTGGAACTGCAGTTCAGAACTGATTAAAGCCGTGCCCTGAGGTGTCTGCGTTCCACATACCTGGGGCAGAGTGCTTTAAGTTTCCTGAGCCTCGATTCCTAGAAGAGTTTTGTCCTTGGAAATGACAGGGGAAATGGTTTACATGCACAGAAAAGAACATCTCTCTGGGTCTCTCAGCCACCTGTTACTGCATAACAAATACCTTATACCTGGACTGTGGCTCATCACCAGTAATGTGTGCTGCCCCGGCTCTAGGACTGGCAATTTGAACCAGCTGAGTAGCTTCTGGGCTCACCTGGAGAACTCGCATGTCTACACTTAACTCCCATTCAGTTGTGTTGCTCTGTTTCTGGTTATTGGCTGGTTCCTGGCTCTGATAATGGGGTTGGGGGGTTGTCACTGCAGTCTTGGAAAACTTGTCCCTGATCCTTGAACAGGTCAGTTTGGGCTAGTTTATATCATACTAGGGTTCAAAGACGTGTGTCAGTCCTTGGAGGCCTGGTCTTAGAATTAACTCTCTACCCCATCTGCTGAATTCCCATTGGACACAATAAGCTGATAAGTCACAGCCTACACTGAAGGACAAGGAGACAGGCAGACTCATGACTGCAGGAGTAGAAGGAGCAGAGGTATAGCCAGAGGAGTGTGGCAGAGGTCAGAGTTGTGAGGGCGCTGTGGCATGAGGTGAAGAAATAACCATGCTGTTACAGATTTGGCATGCATGGAAAGTCATTTCTAAATATGTAGTATTTAGCCTTAGAAATTGCTAGCCAGAAATTGATAGAAGTACTGAACATTTGGCTGCTGTAAAACAAAATATTTTTTGTCAGGGTGGAGGGAGGCAGCAGGGAGGGAATGGCAAGACAAGATGGGCAGCAGCAGCAGCTGTGGGCACGAGCTGTAATAGGAAGTCTCACCTTTCCTTCCTTTCAGAACATCATTGATGTTACCCATATGTGTTGTCCATGGGATTCCAATTATTTATCCCTTTAAAAATACCTTTTGAATGTTTGAATCTAAAATTTTTTTAGGGGAGCCGGCACAGATGAGAATGTTATAAAAAGCCTTCTCCTCGCCTGACTTTATTTTGACCCTGCTAAAGGACTTCAGGACTCAGGTGGCTTATTGAGTTTTTGGCTGCATGTCAATGAATGTGTCAGAACCACCGTGCAAGATCATTCATCCGACAGATACTTGTTGAGCTATGGGCCAGACAGTCTATTTAGATCCTAGGAACATGATGGTGAGCAACAGTGGACTCTAGACAAGTGCACAGTTCAGTATTGCAGGTGTCATGGAGGAGGACCAGGGTCCCCAGGTGTGTTCTGGACACGGGAGGTCAGGGAAGCCTTCTTTGAGGAAGGGGGTCTTGGGACTATAGAATAAATAGAACTAGGCAGAAAGGACGTGGGAGCATTTCAGCTAGAACAGTGCATGCAAAGGCCCTAGCTGGGAAGGAGGGTGGTGCAGGCCCCAGACCCGTGGTCCTGGAATGACAGGCGGAAAGAGCATGAGTGGGAGAGGTCGCTCAGGCTGAGTCACCAGAAAGCATTACCAGTGCCCCCTGCATCACTACCTAATGCCGGGTGCAGTGAGCCTGCTGCTTCTCTGGCTCATGCTTTGAGACAGTGAGGCACCCCTGTTTCAGAAGGACAGCTTTCTGCTGACCAGGGTTTGAACTATGCTTGGAGACCCTTTGGCACCCTTTTGCACATCTCATAGTCAGAGGTTTGTAAACAGATCTGCATGCTCCCAGGATCTGGATGTGTTCTGATGCTCTCTCTACCGTATCTCTACAACATCACGTCTACTAGCACACTACTGATGTCTGCTAGCACGCAGGTGCCACTGGAGTTAGCAACTATGTCAAAGCCCAGAAAAGCCACTGGGGGACTTCGGACCCATTGCTCCATGGCTCTGACTGAGGTTGCTACTACATACAGTGAGGAGGGTCCGCCCTGTGTGTGGCTATTGGAAGATTAAACAGTTGGTGTCATGGTGGCCTATAGATATATGTTGTATTCACCTTTTTGTGGCCACTGGCTATTTCCTAATGAAACCTGTGGGCTGTGTTAGCTGGTCCCACCCAGCTCTGTCTTTGGAGACGCCGCTCTTTAAATTACCTACACCTTCCTGTTCTTCCCTGTCAGACTGGGCTGTGCCAGACACAGAGCTCTGTCCATAGGAACACAATGCATGCCTTAATTCTTGTTCTATTAACTCTGTTACCTTGCTGGGAATCAAACCTTTGACTTATTCTAGGTTGCAGCTAAATGTTACCAAAAAGGAGATGCATTTGAGAAGGAGAAGTTGGCCCTGGCCCACTACACTGCCCTAAATATGAAATCCAAGAAATTCAGCCCCAAGTAAGTGCCTCAGGATCAGTTGAGACGCGCTCTGATGAGAGCAGCAGGTTGAATATGCCAGCCGCATTTCATGGCAATGCTGGGTTCTTTTCCCCAGGGAGAAGGAGCTGCAGTATTTGGAACTGGCGAAGACTTACTTGGAGTGCAATGAACCAAAGCTATCTCTTAAGTGTTTGAGCTACGCCAAGGAGTTCCAGCTCTCTGCCCAGTTGTGTGAGAGGCTGGGAAAGGTATGGTCCCACCCAAGGCCACTGCTTGAAGAATGGGGCTTCATCTGGGCAAATGCAGGTGGTGCTCAGCCTCTGCTTGTGTCAGGAAGAGGCTCTAATTCTTGAAGGAAGGAGAGACTGGCCCTGTGATCTGTGATTGTTCTTTCTCCACTTGTTCATGAGAGAGAGAGAGAGAGAGAGAGAGAGAGAGAGAGAGAGAGAGAGAGTGAGTGTGTCTGTGTTCATCCACATCTGTGTTACTATTTAAGGCCTGAAGTCAGCCACAGAGAGGCCGAGTTGCAGACCCAAGCCAGATGGACGTTAGAATATTTTTGCTTTCTCTTTCCATATGTTCATAGTCTGGAGTCAGCTTGAGTAAGTAGCCTGGTGTTTACATGGAGTTTTCGTGCGTGTTTCTAGTAATTATCTAGATCATCACTGTCTAATTCAACAGCCATGTGCAGTTACTTGATGTAAAATTAATTAAGAGGAAATAAAGTTAAAAGTTTGACGCTCCTTGTCACTAGCCTCGTGTGAATGCTCATCATTACAAAATAGAATCATTGCTCAGAGTTCTGTTGGGCAGAGCTAGTCTGAACATGGCTTCTCAGTGGTTGGCAAGCTGGCAGTGGGCCACAACTGGCTGCTTGTTTGTGGCAGGATTAAAACAGGGAAATAAAATAAGCAGTTAGAAATTGTTCACAGCTACATCACACTGCTGTGACTCCAGGTGGCAGTCATATTCTCTCAGCAGTTCCTTTGTTTCCTTTGCCATCGGTGTTCATGTGTATGCGTGTGTGTGCGCATGTGTGTATGTGTGTGTATGTATGTGTGTGCATGTGTGTATGTGTATGTCTAGGTGTGTGTATGCATGTGTGTATGTGTGTGTATGTGTATGTCTAGGTGTGTGTATGCATGTGTGTATGTGTGTGTGGGTATGCATGTGTGTATGTGTGTATATGTCTGTGTATGTGTATGTATGTCTGTGTGTATGTCTGTGTGTGTATGTTTGTGTGCATGTGTGTATGTGTGTGTATATGTCTTTGTGTGTGTGTGTGTGTGTTTGTGTGTGCGTGCCCAGTTGATGTTGGGAATCATCTGCCATTTCTCTTTCACCTTCAGTCATTGAGGCAAGGTCAGTGAATCAAAGAGCTCACTGATATGGCCAGTCTTGCCAGCTAGCTTGCTTTGGGGAATTCCCTATCTTTACTTTCTGACCACTCCTCTCACCAGGCATTTAACTGGGTTCTGGTGATCAGAACTCTAGTCCTCAGGCTTGCAGAAATACTTTAACCACTGAGTCACCTCCCTACCCCAGCCATTCCTTGTCAGTATATCAGTTGTGGAGTAAGAATTTAAAACAGTCTGGGAGTTGGAAAAACTGTGGTAGAAGCATGGGGCTGTGAGCTGTTGTGTCATCTGCCGATTTCCTACCCTCCATTTGGAACTCAGGTTTTTGTGTCTGTGTGAAGTCAAAGTAGGGGATGGGGAATGAGACCTACTAGAAGTTGAAAGTGTGGGCCCCAGGTCAGTGTCTGGGAAGGGGATCAGGCCCTCCCAGTGCTGCTCCATGTTTGTTGTGGGATATGACTTGCAAGGGAGATGAGGGTGGGGCTGGGGTAGAATAGCATTACTGGGAACAGTCATCCCACGGTGTAGGAATTGAGATGCTTTGCAAGTTCTTTAGAGTCTGCCCTGCTGTCTTCGGTGCTACCGTCTTGAGCCCTAATTAGAGACTATGAGATACAGGTTTTGCCCATTGCTTCCTCCCCCCTCCCTTTGCCTCCCAGTCTCTGCCATGGGAAGGAGCTGGTTATACCCTTGTCTCTTAACTTGGCTTCCGCCTCACATTCTCACCCTGCTAAAGGTTAGACAGTGGTGTCTTTTGTACATGTGTGTTCTAAGTTGGTTTAACGTTAGACAGTGGTATCTTTTGTACACATGTGTTCTAAGTTGGTTTAACGTTAGACAGTGGTGTCTTTTGTACACATGTGTTCTAAGTTGGTTTAAGTGCCACCTTGTTCTGTGCTTTTGCCCTCCCACCATTTCTCTTGTGCTAAGCTCTGGCTGTGTCTCCACCACAGTGACATTTCAGAGTGAGCTCTCCATGTGTCACTACCCCAGTTCTCCAGTGATGAAAGTCCAGGCTGCTCACCAATGCCTGGTGGCCCCATGCAACACTGGTGAAGCATGACTCGGTCTTGCTGGAGCCATTTGTGATGTGTTGCTATGAGTGCCTTGCTACCCGTGGTCTTCTGATACTATTACCTCATTTTCCTAGGTATGAGCACCTCGCTTCCAGAAAAGCCATGTCACTTTGTGTGTAAAGATTCTGTGTTCCCTGCATCCTTGGACATAGTAAACAGAGTCTAGCATTTGCAAGCTTATAGGTGCAGCTCACTGGGATGTGTGCTCCTCTGAGGTGCAGCTCACTGGGATGTGTGCTCTTCTGATTGTCACTGAAGCTGAAGATGTTCACGTCAGCTGTTCACATCCCCACTGTAAATGGCAGTTAGAGCCCATGTTCTTAAAAATTATGAATTTTAAAAAGTCTTTATAGTTACAGGAATTCTTTTTATGTTCTAGATTTGCAATTCTTATATGGTAGCTTCTAGTCAGATGTGGCTACTTAAGATTAGTTAAAATTAAATACAGTTTAAAATTCAGTTTTGGGGTTGGGGATTTAGCTCAGTGGTAGAACACTTGCCTAGCAGGCGCAAGGCCCTGGGTTTGGTCCCCAGCTCCGAAAAAAAAGAAAAAAGAAAAAAAAATACAGTTTAAAATTCAGTTTTTAGGTCACAGTACTCCATATAAGGAGGTTTCTACTCAGATTTAGCTAGTGGCCAGCGATCGGATCCCACAATAGTGAGATGCGTCTGTTCTCATAGTGAGTTGTTGGACGGTGATGTTCCCAGTGCTATGGTTGCTTGTCTCCCTTGCCTCCTCACCCTCCTCCTTTTGTCTCCATTTACAATGCTGGGAATTGAACCCAAGGCCTCGCATGAATCTTAAGCAAGTGTTCTACCACTGAGCTATAGTCTAAGCCCTTAAAATTACTTTTTTTAGCTTTTTTCATGAGACCTTTAATAAATAGACTTGAAGTCATAAAATTGATTAACTTCCCTAAAGATTTGTATCTTTAGGTTTGATGGAAACTTTTTTACTTACACAGATATTCCCAGACATTTTTCTTCAATGGTTTTCATATCTAAACCTTTAGGCTTTTTTTGTTCTTTATGTTTATGGGTGTTTTGCTTGCATGTATGCATGTTTACTACAAGTGTGCATTGCTTGAGAAGGCTGGAAGAGGACATTGGATTCCTTGGAGGTAAAGGTGGTTGTGAGCTGCCATGTAGGTGCTGGGAGTTGAACTTGTAAGACAAGCCAGGGCTGTTAACTGCTGAGCCATCTCTCTAGCTCCTGTATTTACATCTGTAGTCCACCTGCACTTCATCTTTGTATAAGACATAAGATTGGGATTAGCTTGTTCCCTTTATTTTTTTTTTTTTGGTTCTTTTTTTTTCGGGGCTGGGGATCGAACCCAGGGCCTTGCGCTTCCTAGGTAAGCGCTCTACCACTGAGCTAAATCCCCAGCCCCGCTTGTTCCCTTTATTTTGAAAGGAATTTGTTTTTATATTATTTATAGTATGTGGTTTTAACTAGATTCTAAGAAATAGACAAATAATCACATTGATTATTTATTATTACTATTTTTAAGATTAAAAAATTAGAATGCTTTAAATAAAAGTAACGTTTTACTGTTCTAGATAAGAGACGCTGCCTATTTCTATAAGCGAAGCCAGTGCTTCAAAGATGCTTTCCGATGCTTTGAGCAGATTCAGGAGTTTGATCTCGCACTCAGAATGTACTGCCAAGAGGAGCTTTTTGAGGAAGCTGCTATTGCAGTGGAAAAGTAGGTGGTTTTCTTCTTTCGCATCTGTCTGCCTTCTTCTGCCTCCTCTCAGGGAATGGCTTATCTTGGTAGTTACTCTGCTGATTCTGAAGTGGCCTACAGGTCATTTTCCCTCAGTTGAGAGGATGCTTCAGTGCAGTCTCAGAGTCCTTGAGAGTGGACGCTGCCTCTCAGCCTCTTGTTAAGCTTTGACCATTATCACAGAGATGGCTGTGGATGAAAAGTGTGTCTCTGTGTTCATAATAGAATACACTGACTCTAGTCAGTGGAGTGCAAGGGCCCCTTAGAGCTTTATCTGTGTAACGTGATTCCAGTCACATACACACCTAGCAAAAGAGAAGAATTGCAAGCTAGATAAAAACAAAGACTGCTGCAGCCACCATTATGTCCTTTTTCAGAATTGCAGTCATGTTCACCAAAGCTGACTACCCAGAGTAATTGTTATTTTTTGGTTTTGCAATATGCATACATTTTGCTTGGACAGGAAGCATTAAAAGAAATGTTTGAGTGGCAGACAGGTTTAGGTCTTTTCTCCAGTATCTGCTCATGGGGGCCTTATTTAAAGTGCTTTGTATTGACTTAGAAGGGAAGGGCTTTTCCTACTTTGGTGACAAGTTGACATGTGTGTCTTTACAGATATGAAGAAATGTTAAAGAACAAGACCTTTCCTGTTCCCAAGCTCTCCTACTCTGCCAGCCAGTTTTACTTGGAAGCCGCTGCAAAGTACCTGAGTGCAAATAAAAGCAAGGAAATGATGGCCGTTCTTTCCAAGCTTGATGTAGAAGACCAGCTGGTGTTCCTCAAGTCCCGGAAACGCCTCGCAGAAGCGGCAGAATTGCTCAACAGGGAGGGCCGGAGGGAAGAGGCTGCGCTATTGATGAAGCAACATGGCTGCCTCCTGGAGGCTGCTAGGCTCACTGCCAACAAGGACTTCCAGGCCTCATGCCTCCTGGGGGTTGCCCGCCTCAACGTGGCCAGGGATTCTGACGTAGAACATACAAAGGCTATTCTGCGAGAAGTACTTGACCTCTGCTATCAAACCGGCCATCTGGCCGGCATCGCAGAGGCCCAGTTCCTGCAAGGGATTATCCTGAGAGACTTTCAGAAGCTTAGAGATGCCTTCATCAAGTTTGACATGCTCAACCACTCAGCCGGAATGGTAGAAGCTCTCTATGAAGCAGCCATCCAGTGTGAGTCTGAGAGTCAGAAGGTTCTGGCCCTGGCTCCAGGGGGCTTGGAAGTCCTTCTCAATCTGGTCAGGGCCCTTAAAAACGTGACCAACAATGCTGAAAAGGAAATGGTCAAATCTTGCTTTGAGTTTTTTGGAATTTTTCAGGTGGATGCCAAGTATTGCCAGATAGCCCAGAACGACCCTGGGCCCATATTAAGAATAATTTTAGACCTGGATTTGACCTTGAGTGAGAAGAAAACAAAGGATCATTTTTTAGTAGTAACTGATCAAGTGAAATTAGCCCTGAACAAGCACCTTTTGGGCAGACTGTGTCAGATCACACAGATCCTGCTCGGGAAGACCTACCCAGGGATCTGCATGAGGTTTATTGTGGGTTTGAAATGTGAGGACGAGCACTGTGAAGATTTCCACAGGCCCCTCAGGCGCTGTGAAGCCAAGTGCATGGTTCAGTCAAAAATGCACCTGGTTGCAATCAACGGGTTGCTTCTGGAAGCCAAGAAAGTGTTCCCTAATGTCTTAGCTGAAGAACTTGAAGAAATAGATTATATTTTGTCTCCAGATACACATGGCCTTTGCAAATCCTTCCTCAACCTCCTCTTTCCTAGGCATTTCCACCAGAGAGTGCTGTCGGAAAACCCCATGGCCTGCAAAGAAATCCTCAAGGCAAATTACAAGTTCTTTCGCTCCTACCGGTTTGCCCTAAAAGAGTACATCCACGACCTGTTTCAAAAGGAAAGTGCTCACAGCCGCAGGGAGTCCACAGACCTGTGGCTGAGTGCCATGCAGGCTTTCCTCCTGTCCTCCAGCTACCCAGAGGAGTTTGAGAAGCTGCTTCACCAGGAGGAAGACAATTACAACCGGGAGCTGAAAGTGCTTGAGTCTGACAGAGAGGACAGAGGCAGGGGTAGAGGCAGCAGGATGAAAGGCATAGAAGGGAAGTTTGGCATGTTGGTGCCCAACAGGGAAGATGAGAATGTGGAGAAGTCCTACCTGTGCTTCATCCGGCTGCTAGAGAGTTCCATGGACCAGCTCTATGTGCACAGGAACCCTGAAGACTACAAGAGGCTCTTCTTCCGCTTCATGAATGTCCTCATCAAGAGGTGCAAAGCGCCGCTGGTCCCCAGCATCATCAACACAGTGGTGCTGCTGGAGCTGCAGTTTGTCCACTGTGGGGTGGTGCTGACCCGTCTCTGGAAGAACGCTGTCTTGTGCCTCCCCAAGAGTTACATTGCACTCCTGCACTTCTGGGAGTTTCTGTCCAGCAAGAAGGACAGGGAATCTGGGGACGTGTTCTCCATCATCCAAGAGTACAAGCCAAAAGATGTGACCAGAGCCATCCGGGACTTCCGGTTCCACCTGTCCTACCTCGTCAAGGTGCTGTGTGGCTATGAGAATATGAACTTCAATGTCCTGCTTGACTCTTTCAGTGAAATAGACTATGTGATATCGGGAGAGGCAGAACGGACCCTGGTCTTGTGTTTGGTGATGCTGGTGAATGCTGAGGAAGTCCTGCAGCCCTTCTGCAAGCCACTTCTGTTCCGCCACTTCCGGGAGATCCAGAAGAGGCTGCAGCTGATGAGCATGGACTGGCCAGGCCAGGTGCCCAAGAGGCTGCAGAAGGTGGTGCAGCGGGTGCTGATGGCTGTCAGTGTGAAGTCTGTGGCTGAGGCACTGCAGGACCTGCTCTTTGAACGAGATGAAGAGTACCTGGTGGACTGCCACTGGCGGTGGGACAGTGTGCATGCCAAAGGCACTGTGGTCCGTGGCCTCTGTCATGAGGAGGTCAGGCTGAACCGCCTGCTCTGTACGGGCCCCATGGACCAGTTTGCTGACTCGGACTGGGATTTTGAAGATGAAGATGAGACTCATGAATTAGATGAGCTGGCCCTGGAAGACCGAGATAATTTCCTGGCCGCCATTCTTTCCCAGAAGCAGCGAAAGGCCTTGATCCAGCGCAAGCTGCGCACAGCCTGCCTAGTGGTGTCTCTGTGCATCAGCTGGAGGAGGTGGATCCAGACAGAGCACAGCAGGGAGGAGGATAGGGAGCTCAGGCCTGGGAACTTCAAAAGGGCCGATGTGGACAGGACCCAGTGCGACCTGTGTGGAGTGAAGTTTACCCGCAGCCCCGAAAGCTATTTTAGTCCTGGCAAAGCATTTGAGGGAGCAGCCACAGAGGCTGTGATCATTTCCAGGGCTGAACTGGAAGGGAGGGAATGCCGAGAGAGAATCAGTGAGTCTTATGAGCAGCACATTCGCCTGGAAGGCCACCGAAGGCAGCAAGCGGCCTACCAGAAATACCTGGATTTTTTCCATGAAAAGGTAGACCCGATCATTGAGGAAGGCAAAGTGGTGGTGCAGGACATTGAGCAGAGCGTCTGGATCCGGAGTCACCTGGGCTCCAAGGAGCAGAGCCACATGCTGCAGAGGAAGGTGCAGGAGCACATCAGGAAGGTTTCAGATCTGGTGGAGGAGCTCTACAGGCGGAAGGCCTGGGCTGAAGGTGAGAGCCAGAGCCTGAACCTGAGATGGCCAGTTGTAGCTGACTCAGGGAGAATGGGATGCTAGTATCAGCAGAAAGACTAGAAAAGGCTGTTATCAGATTCCAGCAAAATCTCACTGAGACCATCACCAGTTAAATGTTTGTGACTGTTGTAAGGGACGATGGTTTCTCTGGGTGCTCCAGATGAGAACTGGTGTGTTAGCGAATGCTGTTGAGAAGATACAGGTAGAATGTTAAAGTTGTGAGGAAACTCTCTGAGGCGCCCCTTTACTCTCCATGCACTGATTTCCTAGAGCACTGACAAGGTGCTGAGCCCTAGGGAGAACTGAGCTCTCTTCTTAGGATGGCCCTGACTCACGTTCAGTGTGAGCCTTTGATAGTAAGGGCTCTTCTCACCTGCTCGTACAGTCAGGTTTCCCTCTTGCTTCTTTATTGACTGTTTCTTACCAGCATTGTAAATTAAGCACAAAGTTAACAAAATTACATTGAAAAAATGGTGTAATTCAAACACTTTCTCCAGGTTTGGGCTTGATGATCTTTTGAATACAAGTTTCCCAGAAAGGTTTGCTTTGGTAATTGGCAGACCCACAGCTGTGGCACTGGGCTCTCATTTAAAGTACCCTGTGCTTGTGGTGGCAAAAGGCAGCTTTGGGATGTGAGGATCTTGGCCTAGTGCTTGGTGTTCTAATGCCTGAAGCCATCTCTTTGTTAAGAGAGTTTGTCATTTGGTTTCTTTAGCAGAGGAAGTGATGACTCGGCAGGTCAAAATTCTGACCCTGTCAGTCAAGAACGCACAAGAGTGGCTGAAGAAGACAGAGCTCCGCTTAAAAGATGAAGGTAAGGCCTGCTTCTAGGACAGGTGAAACCCTGGCTCCTGTGAGTCTTAGCACTACTGGCTTCCAGGCCAGTGTCCGGTGGGTTTGCCACTGATGTCAGGACTCTCTGCCAGACTGTTAGTGGTAGAGTTTCTCTGTCAGATGAAGGACATTATTCTGGGCTTGTGGTAGTTGCTTATGAAATGATCATAGATGTTCAGTCATTGTGCAGACTCAGCACAGCAACTCCCAAGGATAGGACTCAACAGAAAGTTCCATTCTCTACAACCCCGGCAAAAAGCTTCATTTCTTTAACTTAAAACAATGATTCCAGAGAAACCAGGTTTAGCAGGATGTTAAACTCTGGTGGACAGGAAGCTGACATTTTCACTTGTGTTTGCTGTTTTGCTTCCTAACTCTAGGTACTGTTCAGGACGAAGAGTATGAAAACGAAGTGGAAGACTTTGGTGAGCTCTGCCCTAGAAGGCGTGCCCGGAAATGTGGAAAACAGAGAAAGTACTAACATGTTTTCATACATCTATTGCCTCCTAACCTTCTTCGTTCCATCCTGTCCTAAGGTTCTGAATGCTGGGGCGGAAGAGAAGTACAATGTGAATTAGTCCATGGTTGCTACTGCCCACTAGGCACCTCTAGTTTTCCAAGTTGAGATCTAACAGTAACACTGCTCCCCCAGGTACCGCACGTCTCCAGTTGTGGGGGAGGCAGGTGGAAGGAGTGCTGGGACGTCTCTGTCTCAAGCCAGGCTCCCTGGCTCGTCAGCCTTGCCGCAGGGGAGTAGGCATTTAAGATTGACACACGACATCTTGGAGTGAGTGCCCCTGCTCCAGTCTAGGAGATCCCTCTGTGGATCCCGATCCCACTTCTGTAAAACAGCAAGCAGAACCAAGGCAGTCTGTGCCCAGAGTACTTCTGGGCCTTGCCATAAGCAACCCCTGAGCCCAGGCTACCTTTTGGTTGTCTGAGTGGCTACTGTGTATATTTTCTTTCTTTTCTTTTTTCTTTTTTTTCTTTTTCTTTTTTTCGGAGCTGGGGACCGAACCCAGGGCCTTGCACTTGCTAGGCAAGCGCTCTACCACTGAGCTAAATCCCCAACCCCTATATTTTCTTTCTTTCTTTCTCTCTCTCTCTCTCTCTCTCTCTCTTTTTTTTTTTCTTCAGCTGGGGAACAATGGACAGAGGAACTTCTAATGAGAGTTCTGTGGATCACTGCCATGTGGCCTGTAGGCCCTGCCAGAGGGGCTGCATGAGGCCTGCATTCCCCTCCACCCACTGCCAGCCACTGTCAGCCTGGCCTCATTTGGGAAGCCTCCCCGCCTCTCTGATGGTCACTGCCTGCCCCTTCCTTCCCCACTCAGCCCAGGCTCAGGTCAGTCTCTGGAGGCTTTGTCTCACCACAGAACCAGCTTTCCTCCCATCTTGCTGCTGCTTTCGCTACTCACCATTACCCTCCATTGTCTTTCTAAGAAAAGTTTTGTAATTTTTATTAAGTTATGTTTCTCATTTTTATTCCAGATTTTTTTTTTATAAACTTGCCAGAAAAAATCTAATCAAATACTGCTGTATTATCTTGTTTTTATAAAGTTATAGTCTCTCTTACCTGTTGTTGTCTCTTTTGTCTGTTTAAAATTTCCTCGGAGAGCAAGTATGGGATGGTGGTGTTGTCTCTTTCTGGGCTGCTGGCTGATGCTGTCTTCTTGTACCTGCTAAGATTAGGACAAGATTAAGACGTGTCAGAGAAACACGGCTGAGTGCGGGCACTCACGCTTAGGTGTGTTGCCGTCTGGTTGCTTCTGTCCGATAGGTTTGGGCTGCATGGACTCTGTCAGT
Source organism: Rattus rattus (assembly GCF_011064425.1). Classification (NCBI taxonomy): domain Eukaryota; kingdom Metazoa; phylum Chordata; class Mammalia; order Rodentia; family Muridae; genus Rattus; species Rattus rattus. The sequence goes on from NC_046161.1 coordinate 102,365,501, forward strand.
GCTGTTCCCAGGGCTTCTCCCTAGCGATGAGCTTGGCCTTAGGAGGTGGGCGACCTACACTCAGATTCCTTTCCTGCCCACAGTGAGTATAATCTGAGATAAGCGAGATCTGCTCAACACGGTGTTCAGGTGCCCCACCTTCCTTAGCCTCAGTACATGGTAGAGCCCTAGGGCCAGGAGAGAGCACTGGTGATAGAGAGGCATCGTGCCCGGGGTGACAGCAGCATTTGTGTACTGCATTTGGGGTTCAGTTTCCTCTTGGAGAAATTGACGGAAGGCCCCTTCCTAGTTGATGGAGTTGGACTGTGTGCAGTGAGGTTCAGATGCCTTCAAGTCTTGGTGCTGTGATGTCTGTGGTCATTTACATCTGAGCTGGAGAAGGCCGTGTTCCATCCTGGGCTTCAGGATATAGAGTTTCAGCATTGGGACAGATAATCTCACTGCTTTCTCTGCTTGCAGCTTCTAGTAGGCACCTTGGGCCCTTCCTCCACTTCTCCACAGCCTCTGAAGTCCTGAGAAGGGAGTGGAAATCAATGGGAGGGTCAGGAATGCCAACAGTGAACTGAGCTCAAGAGCCTAGTCCTGTGGCAAGAGCTTTGCTGTTCCAGGCCTGCTGGGAAGAACAGGATGTGGGTGTATATGAAGGTCACGAGTCCATTGTGGGTCCAAAGAAGCCGCGTGGAGGGCACAGGATTCAGCATGCAACAGTAGTCCTGATGATGGATTACGTTCAAAGGCAACCCAAGCATGGCCTGTAGCAGGGAAGGCCGGAGCAGCAAAGCTAGGGCTACCCAGAGCAAGTCACTCGGGTGTACCTGGCTCTTCAGCAAGGACAGAAAATGCCCTTCCCAAACACTGGGCATCAGCTTCCCAAGTTCAAAATGAGCCCCAGGCTTGCCAGCACCCTGGTCTAGAGTGACCGCTGCACGAGCCCAGCTCGCAGCTTACTATGCGACAGCTTACGATGCACTTGCTATCAGTGTCCAAAGAGAGGACATTCACCTTCACAGGTCCTGACTGTCACCAGGTCCCCCACTGGTGGCCAGAGCGCAGCAGCTGTCAGTTTCTCCACTGTGACAGAGTAAGCTTTACTGGGCCACTGTAGTGACCGCTGTTGGGTGGGCAAACAGACTAGGGCCCATGAAAGGGACAAGACCAGAGGTAAATAGGATTTACCCTCCTCCCCCAGCCAGAAAGGGCCTTCAAGCCAAACAGCAGGGTTACCCCTGTGGCCTAGGGGATGGTCCTAGCCTCACACTTGCACAATCTTAACAAAGTCACTTCTATATTTCCCATAAACTCTTCTATGAAGCTTTCCATTTTATTTTTAAAATGGCTTTGGCCCTGAGCTTCCTGTGTTTCCGGCTAATAGCACTAAGTCTCTTATAATCCTGGAGTTTAATGGCCTAATAATAGGGTACTTAACGTGCATCTTCCTTGTGCAGGAAATGTCTCTTTTACTTACTCTGACTCAGATCCCATTCTGTGCCCTGTTCCCCTTGTGGAAATTCAACGCAAGCCATTATTGAGAAGCCCCTGCTTCCCTGAAGTCTCTAAGGATTAGGGGGCTTCTGTGATATGGGAGACATTGTATGTACCTTGGTCACATACAATATGACAGTATGTCACATCTGCCCTTGACACACAGTCTCTCTGAGTGGCACAGCCTGGGGGACAATAGGTGACTCTTCTCTTTTGGAGCTGAGCATGTGTGAGGCTGGAGCCCTGGGGCATGCGTTCCGGTCTCTGTGGCTGAACCATCTTGACCCATTCTTGGGGTTTTCTCATACCCGCTGCCTTGCTGTGAACACAAGCACAGGTCTCTGCTGGCCACAACACACCCTGGCACCTTCTTTGCCCCTGAGCAGAGGACTAAGACCTAGCTAGTTTCCTGGGGTGGGGGAGGAGGGATAGAATAGACCCAAATTGACAGATGAAGAGTTGAGGGACGAATAGACCTCCAAGGATGGTCCCTCTCCTCCCTCACTCTATCTCTGGATGTGTGAACTACTTTGCTCACCTACAGATGGGGTCTATTCCCCCTCAACTAGGATTTAATTTTAGCCAAGACAGCAGTGGCAACAGTGTGCCAACACTACTCTTGCTTGTAAAGGCCTGACAGCTTTGAGGTCACTCAGCCACTAGCCACGGGAAGACTCAGTTTCTTGAGAGCCATGCTTCGATGGACCCAGGCTAGTGTGAGGAGAGCCTTGCGGAGGCCAAGCAGAGTCCCACAGGTCTTCATGTGAGTGAAGAGCTCTCTGTGTTTCAGTCTGGTATCTACTGAGAGCATCTGGGTCAGTGCCCATGGCTGATTGGAACAGAGAAGAACCAGCTCAGACTTGCCCCCCTGCCACTCCACCCCCAACCCCACGGCCAAATCATAGAATTAACCACTCCTGGCTTAAATCACCCAGTTTAGGGAAGTTCAGTTATACAGAAATGGGGAAGTGAAGTGAAGACCTGTTGCATGTGAGGAATGTCATTCTTCCAACTCCAAACCTTAGAGTCACTCAAATCCAGAGTGACACCTGGTTTTTTTCTATGTAAAGTAAGGGGTGCCTGAAGCTGAGGCAGGAGGTTAGCAGAACAGAGCTTCTAACTGGAGCCTATATGCTCAGCCCTCTGTTAAATGGAAAGTTTCACCTACACTTTCCTGGCCTGGTGGGGACAGCGACATCTTAGTGCCTAAGGCCCCAGGAATGAGGGTACCCAAAACTCTCCCCTGGAGTCAAGCATTCGATGTTCATTATCTTGGCTCAGCTGGCTACGCAAGCTGAGACGCGGTTGCCGGCATCTTGAAATAGGGGTGAGCCCCTCTGACCAATGTCACTGGCCCTTCCACTCCACTCTGGAGATCGGGTTCCTCAGGGCCACTGACAGCCAATACAAGGCTAACCTTTGTGGAAGCTTGGGTAACAATACAGATGGAGGCTGAATGTGGTAATGCATGCCTGCAATCTCAGCCCATGGCAGCCACAGGCAGGAGAATGGCCACAAGTTCAAGGCCAGCCTGATGTACATAGTAAGCCCCAGTCCATCCAGGATCACATAGATCATGTCCCCCAAATCTTTCAAAACAAACAGAGGAAGGCTCCCTTCTGTGTATGGGCACTGCAGTCGTGCATCCAAACCCATTTGCTGGCTGTATGTTTGTTCTCTTTGCCAAACGGCCAGACTTGCTGCCTCCTCTCGTCTGAAATCCAGGACATGGGGAAGAGACTCAAGGCTATGCAGGCAGGGGCATCTGGAGACTAGAATGTACCTGGTGTCTTAGTGCTTCTGTTGCTGTAATAAATGCCATGACCAAAACCAACCTGGGGGAGGAAGGCATTTGTTTCACCTTAGGCTATACCGCATCATGGAGAGGAGTAAAGGCAGGCACCTGGAGGCAGGAACTGAAGCAGCAGCCATGGTGGAGTGCTGCTTACTGGCTCTGAGCCTGTGGCTTGTTCAACCTGTTCTCTTACACCCTCCAGGACCACCTGCCCGGGGTGACACCATCCACAGTGAGCTGAGCCCACCACACCACTCATAATCAAGAAGAGGTACTATAGACTTGCCCATAACTCATAAAGACTTGTTTTCCCCCAGTTAGGAGTTCCTCTTCCCAAATGACTTGCTGTATCAAGTAAAAATTAAACTACAGGAGGTGCCTACGGCAACTTGATGTACCATGGCTGGTTGATACCTATGGAAGGCCTGCCCTTTTCTGAAGAGGAACAGAGGAGAGGATTGGTGTTTATGTGGAGGGGGAAGGGCATGGTGTGGGGAGGAGAGGAGGGAGGGGAAACTGAGTTTGAGATGTAAAATAAATTAAAAACAAAAAGCAACACAAGCCAGCAAAATAGGAGTGCGTAACCTCTTTGCAGATTTTGGGCACAGTCTTCAGTAGAAGCATGGTAGTATTCCTTCCTTTTGGTCATTTCTCCCCAGACGTTGTCTCCTTAGGGTCCATATATCACCGGAGTCAGAATCCACAGGTTCCTCAGCCATGAAACTGTCAAAAGTTTCTCAGTTCCTTCCTCTTCTCCCTAACCTGTCAGCATCTCAAGATGAAATACTTCTTTCAAAGTTGTTACCAGTGGGCTTATCTAGGCCTAGGCTGCCTTAAGTGTGTTCCAGGATCCATGTCTATAATTATCACAGTTCTGTGTCCCTGGGGTCACCTCTGAGATCTTGTCACTGTAGATCTACCTCAGAGATTCCGCCTCTGGAACAAAACTCTGGGTGATATCAGGTGCCACCTCCCACCCGGAAACCCCATTCCCACCAGCACAAAGACTAAGAGTTTGTCGATAACTTTGACTCCACGCTACAGGGAGAAACCAGGTCTTTGCCAATGACACTGTGGATCCTCACTCATCTTCCCTGGGAAGGAGGATGAAGCCCTCAGGTGGAGGGAGAAGCTATCAGTTAGCAAGATACCCGAGGCATCGTGTGTGTGTGTGTGTGTGTGTGTGTGTGTGTGTGTGTGTGTGTGTGTGTACGCACGCTCATTTGTGCCAGCAAGCATGTGGAAATGTTGAGTGTCTGTGCTAACTATCCACCTCATTTGAAACAGGCTTACTCTTGTGTGTTGCATGTTGCAGGCTGTTCCCAGATTTTTCTGTGGGTTTTAGAGATCAGAACATAGGTCCTAGACATGTGCTTAACCCCCTCAGCCATCCCGACCCCCATCCTACTGATCATTCCTTGGGCGAGTTGTTTAGAAGCACATGTCTAAGTCCCGGAGAATTCCAACTCTGTTCAGAGTTCTACCCTCTATTCAGGATTTGCACACTCATGACCTGATTATCTGCTGGAACTTTGGCTGCAACAGAGGAGCACATTGCAGCTACCACACTATCTGGAGTGACACCTAAGATTAAAATGTGGTTTCCCATACTGGCTGTGAAAACCCAGACAAGTCATTTCAACTTTCTGAGGCCAGATGGGAACTTGTAAAATGGAAATAGTGACCCAGCTTCTAGCTTGGTTGTAAGTGCCTTTCTCTCCCGGTCCACCGTCTACAGATAAAGCAAGGATCTGAGAAGGCTTCAAGAAGGAATTTACCTCCAGAGCAAGGAGGGCTGAGCATAAGTAAGGACGCGCTCTAAGGACAAAGTTGGGTCAGCTTTTGTGTGCCCTCTGTTCAGAAGGGGAACATTTGTAAGTTGGCTTTGTTACCAAGGGCCCATCCTTCTTTTAGAGCCAGAGACTATTTTTAACTTAAGTTTGAGAGATTCTACAGGCCAGCTGTTTCAGGAAAATATGTAGGTCAGTCTGCGATTTTTGGGAGTCATCATATTTTATGGCTGGGGAGTGGGGTGAGGGAAGAGAACACAAATAATTCTGGAGTTTCTGGAGGCGTCCACAGAGATCTCTGCCCACTCCGCAGAAAGCCACCACCCAGTGCTCTTTCTGCGGATCTGCATAGGGCCTGGAGGATGAGTAGTCCTTTTTACACAGAACTAGGGCATGTTGGTTTCCAGACTGTCTCCCCGTCTCTTGCCATCACCGAGCCATGATGGGAAGAAGACAGAGCAGACCCAAGTCAGGAGCCTGTGGGAGGAAGGACCCCTCACCCACGGCCTGAGAATGAAGACTTTGACAGTGTCTACTACAAGAAACATGGATTTACTTTCAGATCCAGTACTCTTTTTATTCTTTTCAAGAAATTAATTTTTATGTATGTGTATGTACAGGTGTGTGTGTGTGTGTGTGTGTGTGTGTGTGTGTGTGTGTGTGTGTGTGTGGTTTCATCTGCACATAGGTACCTGTGTATGTGTGTGCATGTGCATATAGGCCACACAGAGATCTCAGCTATCATTCCTCAGGAGCCATTCACCTTGTCTTTTTGAGATAGGGTCTCTGACTTCTACCTGAAGCTCACAGATTTCCTGATTGAGCGAGGCTGGGGAGCCCTAGAAATCCACCTGTCTCTGCCTGCGTGCTGCTGAGATTAGAAATGTGTGCCATTCCCAACTTTAATTTCTTATAAGTCCCAGGAATCAAACTTTGACTTTGAGACATGAATTTTACTGACTGAATCACCTCTCCGGCTCAAAATAAAACTTTGATCGTGGCAAACTTCATCTAACCCTGAGATTTACCACCTTGTTTGTAAGTGTACAGTTTAGTAAAGCTGAGTGCATTCATATTGCCATATAACCCACCCCCAGAACTTCTGCAAACCCATAGCTGGAGCCGCCCTTTGACACCAATTCCCCTTTCCCATCCCCCAGGTCCTGGAAGCCTACTCTGGCCTCTTCATACAAGTAGGGCCCTGCTTTGTTTGTTTATATGAAGGTCCAGTGGACTCCATTTTTTCTTCCTTTTCCTAATTATGGTGCTAGACTTTGCTTTATCTCTGTATTGTTCCCATTGGCGTTTTCCTCTAATCATGTTCCAAGCTAAAGCTCAACCTTTGTTTTTTGTTTTTTGTTTTTTTTTTAACTTTTTCTTCTATAACCTTGTGATTTACACGCCATAGTTTGTTTCCATTGTTCCCTGGTATATTCTGGGAACTGACTATAAGCTCATAGCATAATCATAAAAACAACTACAGGACTCTGCCTTTTGAAATCACCTGCTCGCTCGCTCTATAAAAAGGCTTCCTTGGTTTTAGTCTTGGCCACTTCTCTCTCCTTATAGGAGATGGCAACTTTGTCCTGGCCATAGAATAATTTTCTTTTTCACCTTGTAATATCTCAGTGTTAGCTTCTGTTTTTTTGATACCATGACCGTCTATCTTTGTGTTTTCTTTATTTCACTTGGCTTAAGATCTTCATGGCTTATGCACATGGCGATAGGTGCCAGCATCGCCTCCCTTTTCAGGTCATGTTCTGTGATGTGTAAGTACTTACCAGCTTCATGCTCAGGGATTTATATTAGAGAAACATTTCCACAAGTGATGGATAGATGTTGGCTACAGGGTCATCTTGGAGAATGCAAAGTTCGAAGCATCTTTTACAAGGCTTCAGGTGTGTTGGTGAAGATCAGTCATCCCCTGAAATGTAAGCTCAGAAGAGGCTTGGTGGTTTGATCCACTTTTGCCAAAAGGAAGTAAAACTGGTGTTGACCTTGAGAATTCTGTAAGAGGTGGATTTTATAAAATAGCTTTATAAAAATTTTATAAAATAGTTTTATAAAAATTTTATAAAATAGTTTTATAAAGTATTTGGCGATGCAAAGCAATGGAAATGTTTCTGGAAGTCAAACTGGAGAGAGGTCCAAGAAAGTACACGTTCATTGTTCAAAGAGACGGTCGGAAGATGGTTCACCCTGGTGCTTACAGAGAGGTACTAGGGTGCAGCAGAGCCCTGGAAAGAGGTATTGTCATGTGCTCCATGGTGCTGAGAAGCTAAAAGAAGAGCAACTCTTTGGGGCACCCTTGGGGATCCACACAGAACTGGCCTCTCATCCAACTGACCCAATCGGTGTGCACCTTCAGCCTCTGGTGAATAAGAAGTCTCACCACTAAGGTTGTTCGTACAAACACTGTTCACCCCCAGATCCTCTTGTGTCCAGGTAATCTTGGCTTTCTCCTTTCTTCCTTCCTTCCTGAAAAGCATCCTTGCCTTGAGGTCTCTCAACTCCTCCTCCCAATGCTCCCCTTCCCGTCCCCCCTCCTCCCTTTCCCAGGTTTCCTCTGTAACAGCAGCTGCCATTTATGGGTGGAGTCCTTCTTACTGGCTTGCACAGTCTCTGCCCACTGAATAGCACAAGTCCAGGAGGGATGCTACTGCTGCATCCACGCTGCGGCTGTACAGGTGGAGATGGGGCCGGAGAACCCTTCAGACCTGATGCTCGGCTTTCCCTCCCCAGCCACACATGTAACTCTGGACAGTGTGGATGCAGGGTGGGAATGTTACTGAGGTTAAGCATACCTTCCCTCCATTTTCCACGCCGCTACGAGACCAGTGTCCTCCTTTCTTCAGTCTCCTTGAGCAATGTCAGCACATCCATCCTCTCTTCTCTCTCTCTCTCTTCTCTCTCTTCTCTCTCTCTCTCTCTCTCTCTCTCTCTCTCTCTCTCTCTCTCTCTCTCTCTCTCTCTCTCTCTCTCTCTCTCTCTCTCTCTTTCTCTGTATGTGTTAGTATGCACACATGCCTACAGGTGTTTGATGAAGCCAGAATAAAATGTAGGATTCCCGGGAGCTGCAGTTACGGGCAATTGTGAGGCACCTGGCATGGCATGGGAGTTAGGAATCAAAGGTCAGTGTTCTGGAACAACTATGCTCTTAACCTGAGCCATTTCTCAAGCTCTTTCGCCTTTTTTACGCTGTCCTTGCTACTGGGAGTGGAAGGACCCGTTTTCTCATGGACACCACCCTGGAGCTCTGATTATCCATCCAGGGGCAGGGTGAGCCCTTTACAGAATCCCCCCCCCTTTTTTTTGTAGGGGAGCTCTGAGGTAAACCCAGTGATAGGATTCTGTCATCTAATAGTGTCTTGTTGGTCCTGAAAAGGGACCCCAGGATAACAGGATTGGGTACCTTCGAGGAATGAAAAGCATCACTCACATGTAAAATCAGGTGACTTTACAAGGGGACATAGAACTATATGAGGTCATCAGCACTCTGCTCTGAAGAGCCCAGGTTAGCCAGTGCTCCCAGGGAGGCCTGGGCTGGCAACAGCTTCGCTCTCCCAGAATTCTAGTATTACTTCCATGGAGAGCTTTCCAAGGGGGTTAGCACACATGAAGGGTTGGCTTCCTGTGGTTCCTGGGTTGGCTCTCCAGTGCTGCCTAAAACCAGATGTAGTGCATGCTTGCAATGCCAGGACTTGGAAGGTAGAGGCAGGAGGATATGTTCAAGGTTATCCTCAGCTACACAGTGAATTAGAGGTCGCATTGGCTAAGACTTTGTCCCAAAATAAGTATTTCCCAGGTGACATTTAAAAAAAGAGGTTTACTTAGTTTTGTTTTATGTGTATGCATGTCTTGCTGCATGTATGTATGCACCCCGTGAGTTATTGATGTCCACAGAGGCCAGAGGAAGGTTTCAGAGTCCTTGGAGTTACTGGAGTAACTGT